>NC_056702.1:6045499-6300499 GCF_018831695.1 Puntigrus tetrazona | reverse complement strand
TGCAGCCTTTATGAGGTTGTGAACGCTACCACATGCTTGCTCAGCCGTCCCAGTCGGCTACACCGCAAACTCTCAAGATTTGTGGCATGCTTTAGATAGAGACATGAAAAATGAGACAGGTGCAAAACGAGTCAAAACAAGGTGGTGTTACGTTCGAGTGAACGTCTATCTAAGCAGAGAGCCCTGACTTCCTCCCGTTTGACATTAACCGAAGGCCGCTAATTGATCTTCAATTACTGTTTAAGCTTTGTGTTGGATAGGAACACTAGCTGAACACTGGATGGGAAAAACATATCGCTTTTATGGTATTTATCGCAGGATGTCAGATGACCGAGTCAACCATTAGATTTTATTGCTTATGGTGAACTTGTTTTTAAGTTCTGGTGGTTCAAGTCACATAAAAGTTTGTGATACAATGACATAAATCAGTCTAAATCTGGGGTATGTTCAGCAGCCGGTCCAAGCCTCAAACTTTTCACTTTTTCCTCAAAACTTTTCACCGCCTAGCTGGAGATTTCGTTCTGAGCGTGATTTCAGTTTCACCTTCGATGCTGGTGCAAGGCTGACAGCTAGTGGGAAAAAGTGTGCCATTGCAGGCTGAACTAAGTCTACAAAAGTACCAAAGAGTTGGAGGGTTTAACCACAATGAAAAAAAACAACAAAACACACCCTCGCCAGATAGTCAGATGACATTCGTTTAAAGTTTTTCATTTTCGCTTTAGCTATAGATATTGCTCTTGAGATTTGCTTCCGTATATTTAATATACAATAAAAAAAAAAATCCCAAGCTTCATCACATGATTTCCTGGAAATCTTGCTCGAGCTTTGGAATCTGCTTTCGCTTTTTGTTTATACAGTTTCCACAAATGTATTTAGAGACATAAACATTTAGATGAATCTCACTGTAAAAAACTATAAAACCAATTGGCAATTTAACATATAGGTGTTCTGTAGGGTAGCAACCATAACATAATGCTAGAATAATAGTATTGTACTAGTAATGCACCAATTAAGTTTAGTTACGTTCAACAGTTAAGGTACTTGTGCTATTTTTTTTTATCACACGGTAAATATTATTTGATTTGATATGCATGGTTATCTGATACTGTGAGATATTTTTTTGACTCGCTCTAATTATTTATCAGAAACGACACATTTGCTAAGGTGGCAAGTCATCTGCAATGTGCCCAGGCTGGTAAATCTGCTTTGATTTCATTCAAATGGCCAAACAAACCAATGCACAGGGAAACATCCTTAAAGTGAAAGCACTTCCAAAGCAGACAGCACAGAAAGTGCATGAAGTAGAGTTTTATACATTTTTCCCAGCAGTTTAATACATTGGATTACAGACCTACACAAAGCATGGTGTCATAATATTGTGCTTAGTATCCATAGAGACTGAGATGAAGAATGTTGTGGCGGGGAATCTGGCATCCAGGCCAAACCACAATTCATATGCGTTTCTTTATTGCTTTGACTTACCACTATATTCCATATAACCCCAAAGCCTGAGGAATGGGGATAACTTTAGCGTCCCTATGGCTGATGCTTTATTTAGCTCTTCGTATTTTCGGCCTTCAGTTTGCACTCGAAAAGAAACTGATATTATGGATGGATGGAATGGATTTTACGTTTCACAAAAAAACAAACATAGCCAAACACCAAGTAACACATGAAATAAATGTACAATTTTGAAGTAGATAGCCTGTTTAAAGGCATCTGGGGCTCATGTATATTCTATTAACATCCATAATGTATTCTACGCCATAATAGCTTACTATTTTTAAGTAGCAAATACACCATTGTCGATAAACAATGTAATTTTAAATGTATTAAAGTGAAAATGTTAAGTTAAATTAGTATAGCACACTGTTTAACACAGTTCACTAACCATTTGTTTTAAAAATACAATTGATATATTTTTAGATTGCATAATTATATATATATTTGCCGATTTATAAATCACTTTACTATTGTAGTAACAACTTACAGCGCTCAATTGTCCTTTCTTAACGCTAGGTAACTAAGTTGAGCTAACAAAAAAACTATTAAAAAGAATCTAAAACATTTATTATTCTTAATTAGTATTCTTTTCAACATTTACTAATGCATTATAAGGTTATTTTATTTTTTACGGACATGAACTAACATGAACTAGTTGTATTTTTAATAAGATAAATAATAACAAATATTGTAACAGATTGCTCTTTGTTTGTGTTGATGTATTAACTGAAGTTAACTGGTTAACTTAACCTTTTGGTAAATTGTCACCACTGTTATTTTTGTCATCACTGTTATATATTTTTTTAATATACTTTTGGCAATGTTTATTTACATAATGGTGGATCGGTTGTGTTTCTGAGGGTAAAGAAGAGGGAGGAGTCGTGTCGTTGTTTAGGTAAGTTAGGGTTTTTCCGAAGGGACTGTTTTCCACCAGACTGATGCCACAGTCTGTATAACCTCCCCAGATCAAATCCACCTAGCAACGGTTGGTAGTGGTTTTGCTATTGGCTGCCTGTTTTTTTTGAAGGCTGGGCTTGGTGACAGTGCATTTAAGGTTACCGATCTTTACTTTCGATATCAACTGCTTTGGACCTGAAAGCTGAAGCACACTCTTTTTGATTCTCTAAACTATATCCGCAAAAATGAGAGCAATCATCACTCTTGCACTTTTTTGTGTGCTGTACGTCACCGTACAGGGGAAAACATGTAAGTAATCCATATTCCTATTTAAATGCTGTATTGTGTTTGTTTATTGTGTCGTGTTACTGTGTTGTGATCAAATGCAAGAGACATTTTCTTGAGGAATTAAGTACTATGTATGTATCTATCTATAGTCAAATGATTTAATCAGTATTTTTAAGTGATGTTTCCTGTTTGACAGCATAAAAACCGTGTGTCATTTTAGTGGTTTAATTTGTATTTAGGTTTTATTGTATTAAAAATGTTTTAAATTATATTTTATGGGCCTATAACTAGCGATTATCATATAGTACATATATAGAAATGCAGTAAGTTACATATAAACTACAGCTAAACACAATCTTTCATTTTTAATTGATGACATAACCTGTTTACTGCATAAGAGGAAGTAGATATTCTGATGAAGTCGTGCATTATTTGAGAAAATGAACGAAATAGAAAATACCCCCAGTTTCCTTTGTCTAGAGCCAGAAAGGTGCAAATACATTTTACTTGGAGCGTTATGTTTGTCATATTTTAAATGTGTGTTATGCTCGTAATTATTTGTATGTTATCTTCGTAAGCTAATATTTTAAATTCTAATTGCAGCCAGTCCCAAGGTCCAGGTGTACAGCCATTTCCCTGGAGAGTATGGAAAGGAGAACACCCTAATCTGCCATGTGAGTGGCTTCCACCCTCCTGACATCACCATTGAACTGCTGAAGGACGGCGTGGTTCTCCCTGACACTCAGCAGACCGACCTGGCCTTCGAAAAGGGTTGGCAGTTTCACCTCACCAAGAGCGTCAAATTCACACCAGAGAAAGGAGAAGAGTTTGCCTGCAGAGTTCGACACATGAGCAAGACAAATAACTATTCTTGGGGTGAGTGTGTAACGTGCATGTCTCTAGAAGATGCCTTGCTCTTTGACGTTGCGTGTTCACTGAACATCTCGTGTTTTTTCCACAGAGCCCAACATGTGAAGCTCCAGCAGTCCAACGCAGACAAAGGACAGTAAGTGTTACCTTGTTGTTTAATAGAAAAAAAAAAATTCTACCATTAAAGTTACCAGATATTTTACCATTTTTTTCCTTTTCTTTCTTTTTTTAGGACGTTTTGGACATTTTTCATCATCAAAAGAGACCATTATATCTCGCTGTGCTGTCCCATAAGCCTTTTACAAACCTGATGTTGCTCAAGATGCACTATTCACTCAAATTACTTTTTGCCTTCCGTGATTGATTTCAGCTTTTCTTTGAGTTGACAATCTTTTTCATCATCACAGTAAGGATAATTTAAGTAAAGTTGTTCTTATGCTTTTGGACGTTTTGGGTTCTTTTCACTGTTTCATTCCTCTCTGTTTAAGTTTTTGTGTAATACACATTAGCATTTAGGTTATTGTATAAACAAACAAGGCGATTTTTGTCTATTTTGGGGCTTTGTTTTGTAGTTAAATATAAATATTACTATCAATTCTCTCTTTTAAAACAGTTAAGACTATTGAAACCAGGTTTTTAATGAACATGAATAATTCAACTTAACACTTTTTAGTGAAAATGTAATTCTAAGTGAGGGAAAAAAAATAAAATCTTAAAAACTCAATGGGACAGGTGTGTTTATTTGCTATTTCAAATACGAATGCCTATACTTTGAAGTTGAATCAACATTACAGCGAGTTTAATTATTTGCTTAACCTAAAACATGAACGTCTGCCTAGCAACCGAGCAGCCAAAGCCTGTGATTGGATTAAAAAAAAACAGGCCACAAGTAATAGTTTCGCTTTCTAAGAGGCTATTAAAAAGGTAAAATCGCAAAATATCTCGTCGTGTGGCGTTTTTATGTTACAGATAAAGTGCGTTTGGCAGACAATACAAGCAGCTTGTATGTATCGCGCGCTTAGATAATGTCACATGACTTCCCGAAAATCTTTTGCCTCGTCCTCACGCGCATGAGCAAAAACTGACACCAAGCGGTTATTGTTTGTGATTTGATAGTGCAATCATGAAACTGAAATGCTGTGAATCATGCTGCTGAAGAGCACCAACATTTGTCGTGTTAGGGGGAATTTATTTATTTTGTAAATAAAGGTGTATCATATGCAAGTGGAGGTTGTTGATGCACAGTTTCAGATTAGGTGTATACCTCAGGAAAAAGTAAATGTTTTTGTTTTTTTTGTCATCTAGCCAGCCAGTTTGTCAAGCTAAAATATTAATTAAATTTCTGTGTCGTTGTCTTACTGAAAAAGTATAGCCTATTAAGGTAATTCTTAATAATTTCTTATTATGTTTTTGCTTTTCGATTAGCTAGGCCGATGCTTATTAAAGTCTTTTGAGACTGTCTCTGTAATGTAGCCTAAATTGTAGAGATGTAAGTGAACTATATCTAATGTGAGAAGGATTCAGACCCTCAAAACACCTTTTTACAGTTTATGTCAACTGTATCAATTTTGCTGTACCGTTATCATATGAAAAGCACCTTCACATATCACTAGCTTTTTTAGATTTTGTTTACCTGTGTTTTATTTTTGCCTTGTATTTTTATCCTTGTATAGTTCCTAAACTAAACGAAGCTGTGGTCTTTAAATGATAACTTAATACAAATGTGAAGTAAATATCTATTGAAATTATAATAAAATAGTAATAATAATGTAATATAATATACACTACCCTATAATGTTAACTGCTGGGTTTTTGTGTATGTTTTTTTAGATGCATGGTTTGTCACACGAGCAAACACGCAGTTGAGGGTATTAGTCAAATTGTTTAGAGGAAGTAGGTGGGGTTTGGGAATTTCCGCGTTGTTGCAAGAGTTATCAACACAAGAGAGCACTGTAGAGTCATCAGTCCGAAAGGACTGAAACATCGAGTCGAGCTTCACACACCTGTATCGTGAAGACTAGCGAGTCATGTCAGGTACGGTAGACTCGTCCACGGTCCTCTTCGACGTCCCGCCGGTGCTCATGGGCTCTTTCTGTAGGCTGATGGACAGCGGGGGCGACGCTCTGGGATGGAGAGCTTTAGGTAACAAACATAACGCACACCACCATCACAACTTTGTACGAACGTTACCTTGAAGCGTGAGGTTCAGCCGTGACCATGTTATCTCAGTATTTCTTGCATGTGAGAATGGGTCAGTGTTAAAAAGACGCTGGAAAATGCAGCTTTTTGAACTTTGTAAGTATTAGCTGGGAATCATAATCATACAGAAATTGGTACTGCCAGCTGAAGATGTTCATTAGTTGGTCCAGACTGGTTATTTAGACCAAGGTGGTCTACTGCCAACAAACCAGGTTCAGACTAATGATCGGCTAGAAACCCAGACGGCTTAAGCCAGATGTTTTGAACAGACAGCATCCCTCTTCGAAGCTGGTCTTCATCAGCATCTGATTTCTCACAGCTGCTCACATCCTTCCCAGTCAGCTGGAAGTGAGATGCGTGGAAATGTACGTGGCTGCCGGGAAAAGTCCAACCCAAGAGCTCATGTGGAGGTGGGCCCAGCAGAATAAAACCGTCGGAGATCTGCTGAAGGTTCTGGATGAGATGGGTCACGCTCGAGCCAGGAGTCTTTTCCAGTCGCAAGGTAACATCTTCATCGCAGGACTCTAATTCTGGTTTCCTTTGGCGAAACAGTACCATGTTAACTGATATGCCTAAGTTGCTATTGTTTTTACAGTTACACTATTAAAGGTGCTTCACCGTGCCATATAAGAGCCTTTTCTGAAGAACCTTTAACATCTGAAAAACCTTTCTCTTCTTTGTGGCGAAAAGGAGGTTGTGGAAAGTTATAGAAATAGATGTTTCTTTGTGGAACCAAAAATGTTATATATATGTATATTGATGCCAACTATTATAGGGGTTGTTTACATTGTACGTTGTCCTTTTAACTTCCTCTTTTAAGTCATAAAGGCTACAGTATCCATACCATATAGCATTATCATAAAGTGTATTTGAATATAAAGAGGAACCTGGCGAACCTAAATATGAAGTCAACCGTAGTTAAGCACAACAAACCAAAAAAAACCAAAACAAAAACTGTATCACCCGCAAAACCACAATTCATTGACACACGACGTGTAATGAAACTGCTGGTGTTGGTGAAACTGCTATACTTCTATGAAACCACTGTATAACAAACTAAGCGTATTTAATTCTGTACTAGATTCCTGCAAGCTGAAGTCGTTATCCCCACCTCTCTTTGCCAAGGTAATGTCTTTTTTTGATGCTGTTAACAGCCTGAAGATTTTATAGCAGATGCTGGTCAGATGCTTGACTTTATTCTGGTTCAGGTGTGTTAGAATACAAAACGAATGTACCGAGCAATTTTGGTTTTAGTTATTTAGTCACATTATATATATGTTTTATGTATTTTGTATGTTTCATATTTCAATCAGTATCTGCAAAACACTGAGGAATCCGATCAATTCTCTCCTCTTAATGCAGAGTCTGTGTCTGTTGAAGGTAATTTCTACAAGTTCATTTAAAGTTGACGTTCACTGTGTTTGTGTCTGTTAGCTCGTAACTACTGTGGCAGCACTCAGATTCTAGATATTAGGCAGAAGGTTTCATTTCTACTTTTGTGTTGTTTCATGAGGATATGAGATTAAACCTAATTTGTCCGTCTCAGGTGAAAAACAGAAGTATTTCTTCACATATTCTGACATCATAGAGGGAACAAGACATTTCCACCAGGACTTAAAAATCGGAGCAAGTGCCTTTGCCGAGGTCTACTGCGGAAAACGGGGAAACAGGTCTTTTGCTGTGAAAGTTTTTAAACAGGTCATAATCTATTAATAACTCGAAACATCGTGCAGAATACAATAACATGATAATAACAACAACATCAATAATAATGTGCTAATTCTTTAATTAATTGTTGGAATTATTTTACTATAAAAATGGAGGAAGGGATTTTTTGCTGTGAACGTTTTTTTCCTTCAGGTCCTAACTAGTTAATAGTATCTAAACTTCACGTGAATATATCATGCTTTTGCTATTTTGAAAAGCACTTGTCGTATTTTTCTTAAATATTTTTTTATTATTTTACCAGGAAAACAAAGCTAACTGGAAGGCCTTGTGGGCAAAATTTACCAAAGAAATCGAAGTTCTGCAACTGTGGGTTATTTGAAATGCTTGCTTGATCATATCCCTCAGATTTTTCAAACGGTGTTTATAATTCTTTCATGAATCTCACATTTGCCTGCTTAGCTACCAACATCCTAATATCTTGGAGTTATGGGGCAGCTTTTCAGAAGCAGATCGCTTCTGTTTAGTTTATCCGTACCTTCATAACGGATCGCTGTTCCACAGACTTCATGAGGTAAATCATTTGCCCTCAAACTGTAACGCAGTCTAAAGTCGAAGCTTTCATAGTGTTCACTGCTCTTGTCACAGGAAGTTCAGAGGCCTCTCTCATGGCAGGAAAGGCTGAACATCATCAAAGGCACCTCAAAGGCAGTCCACCATCTACACACTGCGCAACCGTGCATGGTTATTTGCGGAAACATCACGAGGTGCCAGTGTGAAGCCATATCCGAAGCTCCTGGATGCCCCGTGAAGGCGATGCATTGAAATGTGCTTGTTCTGTGTTGTGTTCGCAGTTCAAACATACTCTTGGATGAGCACCTGCAGCCCAAATTATCCGATTTTGGATTAGCTCGTCTCAGACCGCACTCAGTCGACCAGAGCTGCACTATAGTCGTGGACACAGCCTCTCACAGCAACCTCGGCTATCTCCCAGAGGAGTACATTCGTGATGGAAAGCTGTCGGTCAAACTCGATGTGTACAGCCTCGGTGTGGTGAGCGCAGCGTCCCGTTTAAAAATGATATTCTGGGGCCAGGAACAATTTGTACGAATTAAGATTTATGTCTGCATTCGGCTGCAGAATACTGGCCATTCAAATGCATTTCTCATTTGTTACTGGCCTGTCCCGACTGGACCAACATAATTTAGCTTTGTTTTTCTTTTGTATGCTTGTAGGTTATATTAGAGACATGTACTGGACAGAAGGTGAAACAAGAGTCAGGAAAAGGCCTGTTTTTGGTAAGAAGTAAGAATCGGCTTGAAATTATTATTATTTATTATTATATTATTATCACTACTACTTGTTTTAAATTGTAATATTATTTAATTATAAACATATTGTTATCATTTTTTTATTTAGTTATTATTTAATGACTTTTTTACAATTCGTTTTTTTATGTTAATATAATAAATTCTTTATACATTACAGTTCAGCTAAAAATGAAAATCCTGTCATTAGTTACCCTCATGTTCTTCAAACCCGTAAGACCTCTTCTCCAGAACAAAAATGAGGATTTATTGATTTATTAAGCACTTTCTGTCCCTGCAAGACAGCAATGTAACTACCCTGTTCAAGGCCCAGGAAGGTAGTAAGAGCATCACTTAAATAGCTATGGTACACCAAGATCGGCGAATTGTTGAATAAAGTCATTATTTTTGCTTTCCTTTGGCGCAAAAATTATTCTTGTAGCTTCATAACAAGCAGCGATGTTGCACGGGCTGTTTTAACAATGTCTTTACTACCTTTCTGGCCTGTTGCATTGCTGTCCGTGCAGAGTCAAAATGATTAAAACAATGTCTTTCGTGATCGGAATGACATTAGGGTGAGTAATTAATGACAGAATTTACATTTTTGGGTGAACTTTCCCTTGAATGTGATTCAGTACAGGAGCTTTGCCTTTTACTGACTAATGCCATTGCCATTCTTTAGAGAGATGTGCTGCATTCAGAGTTGGAGGAAAAAGGCTCAGTGGATGCCTGTCTGCGGCTTTTAGATGGCAAAGTGGAGCGCTGGCCTGCTGCGGTGGCTCTTTGTCTGCTCCGAATGGCATTAGAGTGCACAGGCAGCAAAATGCGAGTCAGGCCGAGCATGGAAACGGTTAGTAAATACGCTCATTTGTGCAAAAAATGTACACAAATAAACTTATATATAAACTTTATTTTATTCCTCTTCAGGTGCTTCAGACATTAAGCCAATTTCTTCCCATGCCCTCATCGCCTGAGGACGAGCCGCACACTTTAGATGATACGGTCTCTCTTCAACAGCCATACAGTGCCCACGGCCCTCATCTAAGCCTCCCCATTGAAGATGATGAAATGCATGTCCCATTGGAGGAACCACAGCCTCACAGAGTTCCCAATCCGGCAGAACCCTGCGAGTGCAGCCAGTCTGAGGTCACTTTTCCCGACTCGTCGAGTTCCCTCAGGGATGACGGAGTGGTTTCAGCATCACAAAGTTTGCAGTCGGACTCTGTGGCTCACCTGGACTTATATGGGAGCTGGCCTGTGGAGTGCAGCTGTAGCACTGGGACCGAAGCGCAGGGGTGCGAGGACTGCTGCGCGAATGGCTTCAGTCAGTCGGTTTTATATGTGACTTTAGGCAAGTAGAGTCAAGGGAGCATTCACGGAGAAATCTGTCTCGCAAGTGTTGAACTTCTTTGTCAGTGCAAATAATGTCCAAGCAGCTTCGGAATTAATGTCCAGTAATTTTCTTTTTCAGATGACGATGCCCAGCCCTCCCAGAATGTCATCGCAAATCCAGCAAAAGAGAAAATAAGGAATAAAATTCATCTGTACAACCAGGGGTTAATAAAAACAGAAGAACTTTTTTCGCTAAAGCCAGAGTGATTTAGCAATTGTGTACATCTTCTCAGTATGTGTGTGTATATATATATATATATATATATATATATATATATATATATATATATATATATATATATATATATATATATATATATTTAAATTATACCTATAGCAGTGTTGGAGTTTATTTTGTTAAATGTTGTTGTTGTTGTTTTTGTGCTTCTTTTTTTATATTATATATTTGAAGTATTTTAACATATTTCAAAAGAAAGTTGTTTTTGAAATAAACATAACTTATTCCTAAACCATGTTTATAATTTTGAATGTATAAAGTTGAAATACTGATTTTTAAATTGAAAGGACGAACTAACACTGTGTTAAAACATTTCCTTAGTCATTATTTGCTACCTTACAGTGTCTACAAATTGTTGACGACGTTACTAAGTGTGATTAATTTGTAAAATGGAATTAATTAGCAAAAATAAATACACTGTTCCTGTTAATAAAAGAAACGAAACATATTATGTTTGACAGAGACTTTTATTTTGGGATAATCTCGTTGAGTGCTACAGTAATATCGCCATTAATAACAAATTAAAATAGAAACCGATCCATTTCTTTGATTAAAGTTGAAGTTAGAATGCCGCTGTGTGAACTAACCAACATTTCAGTTATTTCGATCCAGTGGACAAAATAAGTCGCCTTGTCGTTAAAGCGGACATGATGAAAACGCTTTTCACCTCAGGACTCAGAGGCAGAAACAGCTGGGTATGTTCTTGGAGATGGAGATGGTCCACACCGGTGGCCTCCAGTGGTATACAGCGCAAACTCACAAAGGTAGCAGAGTAAAACATCTGAAGAAATATAAAAGAATCATTGTGTGACCGACTCTTGCTCTAGCAAACCACTTCAGAAGAGCCTCTGTTTCAGAGCGAGGAGCTTCCTTGAGAAGAGGGAACACGTATGCAGTTATTATGAATGATTTCGTTTTCTAAGCAGAATGGGTAGTGGCAAAAAGAGGAAACCACACTGATTCAAGATCCAAGATGATTCAATCCTGGAAATACTACGAAAGTTTCAAAAAAGTGAATAAAATAAACAGAACAAAGAAATACGCTGTAAGCTGAATGGAAGCTATTTTAGACTCTATTTCTAGATCTTTAATCATCTAATGAATATTTAGTTTTCTTATATTGTTAGCTTTCTGAAATTAGCTGGTATAGGCAATGAATTGACTCACATTATGAGTGCCATTGTCTTCAACAGGTATTTTTGTCAAGCTTTTAATGTTCGAAATATCAAGCATCAATCTATGCACTTTCTGTTTTTTCTAAAGGGTAGATTTGACGTTTGGATTTAAATGCCTGCTTTTTTATCGTTACACAAATCAAGAAAATATTACAATATCATATATTTGTCCTCGCCTCTGCATCCCGCCACATTTTAACCGTGAACCTTCTCATTGTTTTTGATAGCATGTTTATAATTCTTTGATAACGGAATGCACATATCTAACATTCTCATTCCAGAATGATTTAAAATTTCAAATACACGTTTGAACTATACTATACCAACGACTGCAGAGACTACACTTGGAACTACTATTTTACATTTTTAATAATTGTTTATCTTGCTCTTGAGTGATTCTACTGACGGGAAGCCGCGTCTAAACTCAGTGAACTTTTATTTTGACGTGAAGTGATTGTCCTTCTTTGACAGTGTTGTTTAATGTCATGAGTCAAGAAATGACCCGCGAACTGAACTGACTGTAGCCTGCGCCTCGGTCCGCACTCGGCATGGCGCTGCAGAGTCCCACCGCTGGCTTAAAAACCATAACTGGTTACATTTTACCAGAACACCACGCCGTGCAGACAAACCAAGAAGACGTTTCAGAAAGCGAGGATGAAGAAGAGGAAGCACAGCCCGAGTTTCTCGACATGAAAGAGATGGATTCGGTTTCGTCCGGGGGGTGCATGTTCAAATCTTCCGTGCCAGCGTCAAAACAAGGTACAGCTCAATGCTAACAAACATTTGTTTTCATCTGGTGTTATTTATTGATGACCAGATGAGTGTTTTGCGGCTGTATCACACGCTTAACGTAAACATAGATGTGTGGCACAGAAAATACGTTACCAAAAAACAATCTTTGCTTTGTTATTAGAAACAAATTGTGCACGTTTCATTTAATTGATTTATTTATTAATGAGCATGTTTTTTTTTTAAAACAATATAGATTGTAGGATTTCACTTAAAATCGACATATTGTGGCTCAAATAAGTGAAGCTTTTATTTTAGTATCATTTTTAGTTTATATACATCTTTTTTAGGCACCAAAAGGCTTCATGCGTGTCTCATAATCTTCTTTTGCAGTGCAATTGATGACCGGTAATAAGACGTATTGGGTTGACGGCCGTTTTCCTCTCCATGATCCCTGGTGGGAGGTTACCTGTACAATTCGTCAAGGCCGACACAAAAATTTCATCAAAGGCTACCCCTCCTACAGGCTCCGTACTGATCTGGGAGGAGAGGGCCGGCCACTCATGTCTCTCTTTCTTAAAGCATGTAGGGCAGAACCTGACTTTGTTAACATGCTCATGGAGTGGTTGCCCAAGGACAGATATGTGGAGCTTGTGACTGTGCTGGACGTCCTGCAGGATTTCGAAGATTCATCTCCCGGGAATAAAGCTGTGGCTGAACAGCTCAAGTCAAATGTCAAACGCTCAGGTTGTGAATGTATACCATGTTTACTTATTTCATTCGCATGACGCGTAAAATAGTTTTTGGTTAAATATTCCAATCTGCAACAATTCAAAATAGATTTAGTTATAAAGCAAAGACACAGAAGACCCTGGACACAACCAGATGTGAAGTAACTTTCTAAAGCATATACACTTCGGCATGCATAATCAATATGAAGTGATACTGAAATTATATTTACGTTCTTGTTCTTTTTCAAAACAGAGGCTTGGACACACGTGAGAGTTGCCAGCTTGTACCCTGAAATCATGAAATACTTACCAACATTGCTGCCAGGCCAGTTTAAGGACATTATGAACAAGGGAACGATGGAAAACGTGCCAGAAACTTCCGATCGTGATGGTTCTACTGCACAAGAACGAAACAATACAAATACATTGGCCGAACTTGAGGAGCTCATTAAAACTGATGCATGGAAGCTGGGCTTTAATTACGTAAGTTTGCCAATCTGGTGGTTTTATTTAAAATCTTATGCTCATTTAATCGGTTAATATGAATATTTTTCTAACTTTTTCAACAGATCATGTTTAAAGAATTACATCTGGTCCGATGTGAAGCACATATGGACGCGTTCAAGCTTTGTCGTTTATTCTGGAGATTCCCGGTGCTGCAGCGTAATGCCTTGGTGGTGTATACAGAACTGAAAAGACGCTGCAGGGCCGATGGCAGCACATACGCCAACCAGGATCTGCTGGTAGACAAAATACAGAAGGAGACGGGAGTTTCGGGTGCCTGGGATGCTTTACATTTTCTTGCGGAGCAGGGGGTGCTTAAAAGAGAAAGTAAGAGGGTGGCACTTCGGAACCTCTTTGGCTACGAGAAAGGCATTGCTGAATGCTTAAGAGGCCTGGTTGAGGGAGACCCCTGGAAGATCCACTTGGACGTGAGAGAGGTGCTTCAAGAAGCTCAACTGGATAGATTAAGGGCGAAGGCTCGTGAAAGACACGGAAGTTCTAAGGCTGACTCAAAAATCTCAGCCTCAGAAGCACAAAATGACATTGATCAGGAGGTTAAGGCTGAGCATGTAGATCTTGCTTTTCCCCAGCCTGCTACTTCAAACGCTGTCCGTCACAGTGGAGAAACGCCAACATGTGACTCTCCTCAGGCCTGTGAAATTACAAAGCTCACCATTAAAGAGGAAAGCGCAACTTCAGACTCGGACTCCTCGAATGACTCCGTTGACATTGATCCATCAACTATAGAGTTAGACCCCGATCAGGTGCGAGCAGCAGAAATGATGTGCGCCAACCCGGTGACCGTGATCAGCGGGAAGGGCGGTTGTGGGAAGACCACAGTGGTCAGCCTGGTGTTTAAGGCGGCCATGGAGCAACAGACAAGTGACAGAGAAGAGGTGTTGAAGGCCTGTGAGGACTTTCAGAATGACTCTCAAGGCTTCATTAATGGGCTGCTGTCAGACGATCACGAGGAGAAAAACGATGATGAAGGGAGTGACAGTGAAAAGCCTGTAGAGGTTCTCCTCACTGCTCCTACAGGAAGAGCTGCTTCACTTCTCACCAAGAGAACCGGGTTCACTTCTTATACTATGCACCAGGTATAGTCTGATTACATAGAATTTCCTAATAAAACCTTACACAAGTTAAAAAAAAACCAAAAAAAACGTACATGACTTAAACAATAGATGACATTACATTTTAAATCTTACACTTAATACATAACGACATAACATTTGATAACATAGTGTTACATAAACAACTGTACACTACTTAACAATATACACAGTAATTAACATATATATATCATGTTAATGAATGTATTATACATGTTTTTAAAGTGGAACACTGCATTTCATAACGTCATGTTACATATACGTAATGTTACTACATAATATTTCATGACACAGCATTATAACTTGTACAAGGTTTGTCAATGGTTAATGCACTTTTGCTGTTTTAATATGTGTTTCGGTTATAAGTTTAATATGTTATTTCAGTAATCCAGATATAAATGCATTGTATTAGTTACCTATATTACACAAAAATCCCCTTTCTTTTAGGTTTTATGGAGTTTCATGAACACAAAAAAAGATCCTAGTGGTAATCCTCAGAAATGGAAGTTCTCAAAGGTGCGGGTGCTGGTGGTCGACGAGGGGAGCCTGGTGTCTGTTCAGATCCTTCACTCCATTCTCAGCATGCTTACTAAACACGCACAACTCCAGAAGTTCATCCTTTTGGGTAAAGGCATATTGCATGCATAATATTTAGGGCTTAGGTACCTTCTTGTATTACTAATAAACAAAATAAAAAAACAATCCTGTTGTGTCTGCAGGAGATGTGAGACAGTTGCCCAGCATCGAGCCTGGAAACGCACTGTTCGATCTGTTTGAAGGTCTCAGGAAGGTCCAGTGGGCCATTGAGATGCAGACCAACCATCGCGCCGAGTCTGAGCTCATCGTCAGAAACGCTGGACTGTGAGCAGATAGTTTGTATTCTTATTGTTTAATGGGGTTATATACATTTTTACAAACCTCCTTTTAGCTCCTTTGTGGTCTACTGGTAATTGTGTGTATTTAATATAAACCTTTATTAATTTATTAAACATACTGTTGTTATTTCCATAACATTTCAGCATCTCAGAGATGGGTAAAAAGAAACGTTACAGTCCTCTGGAGTTTGATGCTATTGTAAACATGATGAGACCTTCCAAGGTGCCATCTGACAAAAGGTTCATTTTTGTCCAAACATGTGGTGAAAAGGATATGTTTGGTAAGTGAGCAGTTATTAAATATTTGAACATTTATTCTTTTTGTAACACTTGATTGTCATAAGCTGGATCTGCAGAATGATGTGTGGTATCTTTACTGTGACTGTGCCTCAGGAGAGCATCGAGTGCTCAGGCATTAAAGGTGTGAACCTGACGGCCCATACAATCAGAATAACAAAAGAAGCACACTTTAATCACATTTTGCTTCCTGTATGTCTGGCTTGTTTTCATTCGATAGTTCCTGAACACACTTCCTGTCACGTGTGACACATTCAACACTTTGGGTTGAGATCAATCAGTCCTGAAGCTACACAGACATCTTCAATATATTTCACTAGTGCAACTTTGTCACTGCAATTAGAATTCAAATACATTGTTGAAATTTAACACTGACCAATTGCAAAAGCTCTTGTGGGTGCTGTGACATTGTACGTATTCGCTTTAATGGGCAAAAAGTCTGTATTTGAAATGTATTTGATCATATTTTGCTGCATAGACCTCCAGGATGCCATTACATACTTACTCAGCGAAGGTCCTGGACTGGAGGATGATAAATCGTCACAGTTTGTGACTTTCAGGAGGTACGGTTACGATTTGTCTCTCCAATACAACCGATAGCCTTTTTCAGCGAATCTTTAGGCTAAAACTGCTGTCCTTATTGTTCACAGGAAGGACTGCGATTTGATCAACGAGCTTTGTTGCAGACATTATTCTAAACACATTACAAGGTGTGTAAATAGAAGTTAGTTTTTCTTAGAACTATATAATCAGGACACTTTCTTATTTGTTGATATAAACATTTTTTCCCCAGCTTTATATGATGCATGTTTAGCCGAGTGTGTTAATATTCATTTTCATTAATTTCAGGACTTCCAAAAACAAACTAAACTTTCAACCAGATGATAAAGTTTGCTGCACTAAGAATGGCTATGTCAGAGACCATGGTGATAAGAAAGAAGTGACTTCCTTTGATACTGCCAGAACTGTACAACATAGCGCTCAGTCTTCCCATGATAATGGCAGGAATCAGACTCAAAATGAACAGATGAAAGAGATGAAAGAGAAGAAAGAGCGACTGTGCAATGGGGAAATTTTCTTCATTAAACATGTACTGATGTTTTATTTAGCAATTTGTGTATTTTTTCATTTAATAATCCCCAAATTCTGCCTTGAGAACTTGCAAGAGTCTTTTTCGGAAATGAGTAATTATTGATTCGTTTAAACTTCCCCGTGTCATTCTTCTGTATCAATCACAGGATAAGCAGGAGGATGAAGGAAACGGGCGTAAAATGATACGCTACCTGACGCTAGATGATGACAACGGACGCGTGCTGACTTGTAGCTACAGAGAGCTACAGAGAGAGTGTAAACTGCGCCATGCCTGGGCAAGAACCATTCACACTTTTCAGGTATTGATGCTTTTTGTTCATTTATACAGCTCTGTTCACACCTGACATCAGTATTTGTCCCGGCTTCATGTCGCTAATTTGTTTTCTCACAGGGCTCAGAGGCCGAAACTATTGTGTACGTTCTTGGAGACAGCACCGCTCAAAACTGGCAGCACGTATACACCGCGGTAACACGCGGTCAGAAGCGCGTTTATGTGGTGGGAAGAGATCGTGATATAGAAGGAGCCATCAAGAGAAGGATCATCCCTCGTAACACACAATTGTGCCGCTTCGACACGAGTGCAGTTTACCAACAACGTCCTGAAAACGCTTCGGCTCAGCCTGCATGCAGTCAGATTCCAGTAGAAACTCCTGTGAACCACGGTTTCGGCCCTTCACAGTCCACACCAGTGGTCTCGCAGAGCCCTGGCCGTCAGCACTCGAAGCTTTCCAGACCTTCATGTGTACACCAACTCTACGAGGGCGAAAACGAACAAAGCCGTCCAACATGCAGTATCTCTTTACAAGATGATGTAGCATTCAGTCAAACCTACTCTTGGCCGACCATGGACAGTTTCAGTGAGAACGAGAACGCATCCGATCGCGTTGAAAACGCAGCAGTCAGCTCTCCCTCGAATGAGTGCAGTAGGGGCTCTAAACGGATCGTTCCTGTGGACATCTGCAGTACACCGACTAAACAACCAAAGGTAATGGATGCACTAGAACATCTGGAAATGATCGACCGAAAGTGTGCCATAATGTAAAAAATAAAATAAAAACTCCATAAGCTTTACTTGCCACATGCACGTTGGTGCAATGGCATTATAATTGTGCAATGATGAAGAAATACGTATTTACACAAATTATTAATGAAATGAAATGTAGGAAAGCAATGAAATAAAAAAAATATGTCCATTTAATATCGAAAACAAATGAATGTGCAGAAAAAAGCACTTTAATAGGATGATGTGGCAGATCTTTGTTTAAGCTTATGAAATTAAATGTGAAATTATTGGAAATGTAATATTACACTAAACATTCTGTCATCTCCTCTCCAGCAAACCACTTCAGAAGAGTCTCCGCTGGGCAGCTCAAGACTGAATCTTCTGTCCATTACCAGTCCCAGCTCCAAATCCAGCAGGCAGCTCTTTCCAGACAGTTCTTGTTCTCGCAGGGAACAGCCTTAGGGTGATCAGTGCCAAGGACAGACATGCCAAAGCTGGAAAGAACGTAATTAATGTGTTTTTGGGTTTTCTTTACATAATGATTAATAATGAATAATTAGCTAATTTCACACTTGACTTTATTGTATAATAATAATAGTAGTAAAAAAACCAAAAATCACCAATAACTATATCCTATTTTATATCGTGCCTCTATGAAAGAGTTCCATCATGTACTTAGAAAAGCATTATTCTCAAATCATATGTACTTAACAGTTATTTAATAGAATGATCAAATCTGAATTGTGAAGTGCCATTTTTACCATACTTACTCAAGAGAATGATATGTAGATCAGTGTGAATAGGTTGTATGTAAGTTGATGTAATTGAAGTCATAACTTGTCCTTGTTTATTACCATATCATTTTAAAACAATTTTATAGACATTTGTCATATCTTAATACCAAATTTGTTACGGTACAAACATGTTGTGCAGAATATATATTTCTAAACTCCCCTTATTGTTTATACAGTGTAAATCTATTAGGGCCAGAGCAATGTTACCTTGCTTAATGTCTTAACAGCTGTCAAGGTGCACTTCAATATCTCATTAAGGTTTAATTGGTCGTTGTTTTGTTATTGTTGCCATCATTTCAATTTTCATTTAAAGCCTGAAACATGGTTTATTTCAAAAGCTCAATTAGACAGTTGTCTAACAATAAATCAGACTGAACAGTAGCAACTTGTTTGTCTTTTCATGTTTCACATCATGTCTTTCAAACCTTTTTTCTTACTTTTAACACAGTTTATATACATTAAACATTTAAAGTTAATTTCACGATGAATGGGTAAATCACGGAAATATTTTGCACTGAGTGTGAAAACAACATCATGTACTTTGTGATTAAAATAATATACTTATTTTAATTATGCATATTTTCGCATACAGGAAAGAGGATGTCGATGTCTGATGCTCTCTTATCTGACTTTGCCTCTCGTTTATTTACTCTTATTTCCCTCGTTAAAAATAAGTTATTAAATAAAAGATCTCTCATCAAAATTAAATCCCATGTCATTTTGGAGCCTTCGCTAAACGTCATCATTCTACGCCTCGCGTAGATGTAAAATGATTGGCTGAAAGAGTTCTGCGTCGACGTATCAGCGACGAGCAATCCCGGAAGACGTATAGTGTCTTAAAGCTGTCAGTGCGCTGCGGTACCACTTGCTTAAATAAACCGATTATTTTCTAAATTAATTTAATTCTGCAATTTATATTTCATCATGTCAGCTAGAAATCCCGGGATGGATCTTGGTGAGCTGTCTTTTTTTATTTAATTCTGTCGTATTATCATTTTCTCCGAACGAATCAAAGCTTTTACATTTATCTAACATAAACCGCTACTTCTTCCACGTGATCGTGTGAACATTAGATTAAGCAAAACTTTTTTTTTTTTTTAATTTGTGAAAGTGGTGTAATTTTGTATGTACGTCTAACATTATACATGTAAAGTGCAAAGTATATTCTTGGTGTTATGTGTAGTTAATTTTTAACTCCATCTGAGCAGTTATGAACTCCCAAATCCAGTCTTCAGCTGGCCTTTGTAACTAATGTTCAGTCTTATTCTGGATTTCTTTCTTTCTTCCATATATGCTGTTGATTTGAAGCCAGTTGCAGCTGAAATGCACTTAATTAATCTCACATGACTTGTGGGTCTCATGACTCACAATGAGCAGAGGGACAAGATAACAAGACAAAACTGACTTTAAAAGCTCTTTTATTATTCATTCTTGCTTTATTTTAGATCTTGAATGGGTGTCGAAAGTCAGAGTCAACACTCAGGCTGTTCTTAAACGAGCTCAGCAGATCCAGGGACGCAAAGTGGCCAAAAAACAGTGGCAGGTAAACAGTACACTGCATTTCTTAATTTACTTTATGTCAGATCAGATGCATGTTTGTTTTTTTGTTACCGTAGGCTGCCTGGCTGCTGAAGGCTGTCACCTGTATCGATCTGACGACACTTGCTGGTGACGATACACCTTCCAATGTCCATCGACTCTGTATGAAGGCCACACAGCCGATTCGTCACGATCTGCTGAAGAGCATGGATATGCATGACAAAGGTGCCTCTGTCTGGAGGACTGTTTCGTATATCCCTCTTGGTGCCCTTGAATAACTGATTCCACGTCTCTCTTTTATCTTCTGTTACTAAGATTGCAGTTTGCAATAATGTAAAACATTTTGTTTCATTAAACATAACAAAAAATGAATTCAAACCATTTAAAACTATCAAACTAGTTACTGTTACTGTATTTTAGATTATAAAAACAGATCGATTTATGCAGAAATTTAGATCCACGCAGATGCACTACAAAGGACAGCTTAATTACAAAGTAAACTCACCAGTGTAGTAAAATATTTATGTAGTAAAATATATATATAAATAGATTTTTTTAAAGAAAATAATTAAAAGTGACATTAATGTCACAAAAGATTTACATTTTAGTTAAATGTTGAAAAAGCAATTACAGTTTTCACAAAACATTAAACAGTTTTCAAAATTTATTTAAAAAAAGTGCTACAAATATTTATATAAAAATGTTAAGAGTCATTTTATTTGTTATATTATTAAATTTTATTTATTATACTTTATATTGTATTTATGGCTGTCAGTAACAGTAACATAAGGTTGTCACTGTAGATCTGCACACAAGAGGGAGACAAAGCTCTTTTCAAGTTGATATTAAGTTAATTCGATATTATTTCGAGATAAGTGACTAAGTGAACAACTTAAATTGTACCGTTTGCTTAATAAAACAGTAGTATGCAACATAATATACAGTAGACTAACCAAATTTTCTTTATATTTTCATGCTTTATTTTTCTTAAGACAGTTACGTCTTTACATTAAATTCATTGTACTTTAGTTTTGACTGTGTGTGCGTGTGTGTGTGTGCATGATTTCAGGAGTCACGACTGCAGCGGTGTGTGTGTACCCGTCACGAGTGGCTGATGCTGTGAAGTCTCTTAAAGCAGCCAACTCTAGTCTTCCTGTCGCATCTGGTAAGACGTTTGAAAGTGCTTATCTTAAAACACGTTTCATTCCTTCTTCAAACATCTTCCCAGAGAGGGTGCAACCTCATTGTCTCACCTCTTGCTCGCTCTTTCTCACTCTCTTTGCTCCAGTGGCCACTGGTTTCCCTGCTGGACAGACACCGTTGAAGACGCGTCTCGCTGAGGTACAGATGGCCGTGGAGGACGGTGCTGCGGAGATAGATATCGTCATAAACCGGACTTTGGCACTCACTGGGCAGTGGACAGGTATGTGTCACCAGAGCACTAAAGGAAGTAGACACCAAAAAACCCTCTTAAACCAGCAGCCTGGTACTTTTTGGTCTTTTCCAGACTGAACAGCTGTTCAAAAAACCCATCAGTGTGTTTTTCTTTAGTTCTAGTTTGATAGTAGGTGAACATGCATGTGAATGGGAGTTTATTTCTGTCTCCTCAGCTCTCTACGACGAGATCCGGCAGTTCAGAGAGGCCTGTGGAGATGCCCATATGAAGACCATCCTGGCGGTGGGAGAGCTGGGAACCTTCACGAACGTCTACAAGGCCAGTCTGGTGTCCATGATGGCAGGTGAGAACATTAGGCGTAGAGATCAGAAGTGTAGTTTAGTGTTAAATAGCAGAAATAACATTACTGTATAGGAAACATTACTGTAGGAAACATTGCTGTAGGAAACTTGTGCAGCCTCGAACTTCATCATAAAAAAGTCTTATTATTTATAAACCATTTATTTCTTCATGTTGATATGCACAGAGATGTCATGAGCATTTTGCATCATTATACCTTGAGCCTGATTTTTTCATTATTCATTATTGCAAAATATATACGTGTTAGAGGGCATGGGTTATTATTATTATTATTATTATTATTATTATTATTTTAGCCAAATTATATTACCCCCACATATATCAGGACAGTTGTGTCAACCTGCCTTTTAAAAAATACCAGTAATAATTTTAATTCAGATCACCGACATCTTTGTTTTTTAATTAAGGACATAGTTATTATAAATATTAGGTTAAGTATTCATTCATTTATTTTAACATATGTAACTGTTATGTTTCACACTATGCATCATATAATTGTTTCCATATTATTATCCATTATTGCATAAATAAGGTTTTACTCAGTATAAATAATTAGTTTAGTATTTATTTTAAATAAATAATTATATAACAAATGACTTAACGCATTTAAAATCTTTTATTTATTTTACGATTCGTTTTCTTCCCTTTAGTCAGAAAATGCCGTTTAAGCGTCTGTGCAGTAACAGCTTTCACCGGCAGGGACTAGCTGCACAAGCTAACCGGTTAAATCTGATCTCCTGTTATGATGGATACTAACAGTGATGCTTGCCTTAGCAAGTTTGATCTTCTGCCCACAGCGTGGCGCCATTGCTCATCCTTTCTGTGCTCCGCATCCAGATGTCCAAACACACACACACACACACACACAGAGTAGACCAGTGACTGTATGCTTAAATAGCCATTGCACATTAAGCCGATTACTGTACCCAATTGTCAGCGGCTCTGATAGGGATCGTTATTAAAATGCATTGCTTTTGTCGCCGCGCTCATTCCTTAATCTCCCCTTGTTCCTATGAATTGCGTATGAGGTTTCTGAAATTGAATGATAATTTCACCTATTAATCTGCGACGCCGGAGCTATTTTACTCCCACGCTCTCCGGCAGTGTCCCCCCGCTCCGCCGCAAATGAATAGAGCTTCATTACTGTCGCCCGCGTTTAATAACCGTTATCCATTATCGTGTAATTAAGACTCCCCAGAACGAATCTCAAGGATTATGTCAGTTTGAGGGAGAGGGTGAGCAATAGAGTGAAAGAGTGTCAGAGGAAAGGGGAAGGGGTGGAAAAAAGAGTGGAAAAACACATAGAACGTATCTTTAATGAACTGGAAAATGTTCATCTTGTTCTGTGCGGTAATGAACAGTCATTAGGCATGAGGAAGGGCAGGCGGGACCCGGGTGCTGGGGGTTAGAGCTGGTCCACAGTTTGTGCTTCATCCATTAGAAGCGTCATTTTATCTTCTATTTTTATCGGAACGCTGATAAACTGTAATTGGCTATGAAGGAGAGGAAGGGAGAAATGAAAGCTCTTATTGATGAACGAACGCACACCCTCTGCACCCTGCCGACGGGACCATATGTTCTTGTCTAGCCTCCCCTGCCCTCGCGACTAATGTCCTGTCGGGGTGCAAAAATCTGACGCCTCTCCGAAGTGCTTGAATGGAGGTGCTAAAAATGTGCAGGACTTTCTATTTTCGGAGCTCGCTGGAGCCAACTTTGACCTGTCAGTCCGAACAAAACAAGTGTCAGATGGAAGTTTTTGGAGATGTTAGCGAAGTTAATTCGGACAATTAAAGCCGTGTTGTTTTCATTCAAATCTTTCGCTCTCTTTGCACTCATGTCAGTTTTGATGGTCTTAACGTCATTTTCAAGAAAAGTTTCAGCTTGATGAAAATATTGCGGTGCAGTCATTAAATAAAAACGAATAGCTTATTTCTTTACAACTTGAACACGTTATATGACCCTTAACGATTATGTCCAAGAAGTTTTTTAAAGGGGCAAATTATTCACAGTGTACTTAGATGCTAAATGTCAGTTTTTTGGATGATATGGATTAATTAAGCTTTTAAAATGCTAACAATAATAGTATTACTTTGAAAGGGTTTTCTTTTTACAATTTTTGTAATTAAATGATAAATATGTATATATATATATTAAGCTTTGCTAAGTAAATAATATTTTTACATTACTAATTATGTGTGTATATATATATATATATATATATATATATATATATATATATATATATATATATATATATATATATATATATATATATATATATATAATTGTCTCCATTGGCTTTGACCTAAAAATCATAAAAACGGAGCAGACTGAAAGAAAGGTTTTGTATCCTGTACTTTCTAACCACTAGGATCTGACTTCATCAAAACTTCAACCGGCAAGGAGTCAGTCAATGCCACTTACCCTGTTGCCATAGTAATGGTGCGGGCCATTCGTGACTACTATTTAAGGACAGGCTATAAGGTAAATGACCCATAGTGCTTCCAAATCACTTTCTTTTTACATAGATGATCCAGCCTGTTTGAGTGATGCTGATTTGTTGTTCTTCAGGTGGGTTTCAAGCCCGCGGGAGGCATCCGTACAGCACAAGAGTCCCTGGTGTGGCTGACCCTGATGAAGGAAGAGCTCGGAGACGAGTGGCTCAATCCTCACCTTTTCCGGCTGGGAGCGAGTAGCCTGTTAGCTGACATCGAACGGCAGGTAATTAAAGCAACACACTGTTTCACACTCTGAAAGCCGCTCTATTCTGGCTTCAGGTGTGATAAACTGATAACTACAAGCCATTATGGATGGAAACAGACACTATTCAGAGACTGACCCTGGTCTCCTGTGGTGAATAGGATATAGATTAGCCCTTTTATTTACGTATTTGAATAAATGTAGCTGCTTTTGACACAGCTTTTATCAGCTTAGATTTGCTGAAGCTGAATTATTTTTTAATCTGTCTTTTTATTATTGCAGATTTACCACTACGTGACCGGACGCTATCCTGCATATCATGAACTTCCTATGGCCTGAATTTGTGAAAAACCGGGAGTTTTGAGCCAATGAAAACTTCAGATCAGCCAGTGATGTAATGGAAAGACGTCACACCTGTCTTTTTATATTGAGGTCAATTATAAAGAAAAGTCATATGGCATAGTTCACCCAAAAATCTGTCACTAATCTAAGAGGTGACCGCAGCCATCGACTTCCATAGTATTCTGTCTATTTTTGGGTAAACTATTCCTTTAAATTCCAAGTCCAGTATCTATCATAAACTAAGAATATATTTTATTCTAATGTAAAAAAAAAAAAAAAAAACTTGAGATATGAACGTCTGTTGCAAGTTATCTTGTATAATAATTCAAACCCAAGAACATTTCTGAATTTCTGGATGGCATGGTGCAACCTGAACCATCAGAAGTAAAAGTGCTCCGTTTACGTCAGTGCAAAGGCCTCTTGCATCACTTTCTCATATCTGCGATTCCCAGCAGTTGTTCCTCAGACAAGCGTACAGATCTCGTAAGCTGCACCTGGGGTTACGCTATCACTGTCCGAGGCTGATGTTATTTGACTTCCGCTGAGCTAATTTCATTAATCAAGCGCCGGATGTCAAAAGTGTGTGTTTGGGATTAATTAAGAGGGGTTAAGAGAGTTTAAATGATCAGATAAAGCAGCGTGCCGGTTTGAGCTTCGTTTGAAGACGGAGAACTTTCTTTTTCTTCTCCCTCTTTCTTCTTTAATTAAGAGATCTCGGGCCGTGCCCTTGACTGGGATGGAGGATAAATGACTGAATTAATTGTGGAATGGGGAATGAGCCGAGAGGTGCGAGTGGAGCGAGAGGGAAACTTCCCTAAATTCAGTCCGAAAAACTGGAGCACAAATAGATTTGTATTCATGGAGAAGCGATAAAAGCTTAATCATAAGCACTATTAAAGAAGTGGTATTGGCATTCAAAGATCAGAAAGAATTAGTTCACAACTTGATTAAAGCCCATATATGAGAAAATTAAAGGGGTCGTATGATGTTGCTAAAAAGTATATTGTTTTGGGTATTTGGTGTAATGCAATTTGTTTATGCAGTTTCAAAAAACACATCATTTGTCACATACTGTACATAATTTTTTCTCCTTTAAGCCCCGCCTTCCTGAAACGGGCTAGCCAGTGCATTGTGATTGGCTGCAAACGTCTGATTAAATGTTTTACTATAACATGGTGCAGTGTCCCAGCACTATGACACTAATAAAAACCCTCGTCAGCTGTATCCAGTGGGGACGTAATTACAGATTATCATGACTTGGTACTGTATTTTTACCTGTCACGTTGCATCACGCCTCATAAACATAACACAGCGTCTGCATCCGTGATTGGAAAAGGCATGACTCTACGCTACTCAAAACTCAGGTTTTAAAAGAAAGCAGCAGGATATTTTAATAAGAAAAATCCTTATCCTTAAATGCACTGAACACACTCTCTTGAGTTGAACTCTTCTGGAATGGTGTTGTGAATACAGCTTAACCATTGATTTCCAGACGGACCACAGCGAGAATAATAGTTCTGCAATCTCTCTTTGTGTAAGGAGGTACGGACAAGTCATGACTTCTATAAAGAACATCTCTTTGTTCACTTTAGTCTGTTCAGCTTTATCTATGCACTAACTTTCCAATTTGAAATCACATCATATGATCCCTTTATATATATATATGTAGCATTATATATATATATATATATATATATATATATATATATATATATATATATATATATCTAGCTATCTATCTATCAGTCTGTCTATCATTCTGTCTATCTATCCATCTGACGTGTTGATTGTCAGCTGTGTGTTGTGCCTGTGCTTCATTAGCGGTGACTCTGGTAGTTTATGAGGCCGCACTGGCAGGCCTGAGTAAGAGTGATGGAGCTCCAGCTCCCCGTCTGGCTCTTCCCACCTCCCTCAGGCCATGACAGATTAGCTTCACTTACATAAAGGCATGTAGATCATCTGCAATCTGGACCTGTGGCCCGCGCCACCAAGCCATATAACGCTGAGGGATTGAGTTAGCCTTCAGATTGATTCTCCCCTCCACAGACAAACACTTCCTCTCCTTTGCTTTCTTCCCTGTTTCTCTTCTGGCTCTTCTCTTTTACTCAATCTCCTTCTCTCCTTTAGGCTGCAGTAGTGCTTTGTATTTCATACAAGCTCATATAGCTGGCAGATATAATACGTGCATTTTATTAATCTTCGTCCTCTCTACTTGTCCAACGCAAAACAGCGCTTTACTCATGCATTCAAAGCCAAAATAATATAATTTTACCTAATAATACATGCGAAGAGATATGCTGTTGTATATTAGACAGCATTCAAGTTTTAAGTTATATATATGTAGGTGATGTACTGTAAAAAACTAACTAAATGTAATGTTTAAAGCTAAATCTTTATATTTAAGGCAAATAAAGTTAAAATCTAGCTTTCTATAGTGTTTTTTCAATCAGTGAATAGAAATAAAACATTATTTTAGACAATATTTTATGACGATCCAACACTATTTTTGCTTTTGAAGTTTGTTTCATATGAAAAAAGTATCGCAAGTGTACTGCGAATATGCAATATATATCGCCCAGTTTGAACAGTTTCCGCCATATATTATTACATTTTCTTTCTTTCTTTTTCTTTCTTTCTTTCTTTATGAACACATCCATTTGTTCTAGCAGTCTAATTTGATTATGAGGTCACGCAGTGAATGAAATGTAAATGAACCCAGGAAACAGCTGAAATGCCAAAGGGAATGACTGAATTACATGTGAATTATTCATTAGAATATGTAGGTCTACCGTTGAAGGCTCTGTTTTGCATTTGAAGTGTTTCATTACATTTGACACACAATCTGATACAATTCTTAAAATCCCATAGAAATCTTGTAATGGTAAAACTTGTGGTTCACGGTAGCATTCCCAACGGGGTCCAAAACGAACACTCACCGAGTGCCAAACGTAAGGGGAAATTGACTTTGGCAAGTAAATAAAACTTGCTTTCCGGGTTGACTGGTAACTCTGACATAACGCTAAAAACAGTCATTTGAATTGCAGTGTGATTCATGTAAATCAAAGACTTGTCACACTTGGAATAGAGTCCAAAATGATAAAATGAGGACTAGACAAAATAAATAACATGTAAAGTTATGCACAATAATTGTTCCAAATTCAAAGTGTCAGATCTCCTTCAATCAATCAATCAATCAATCATTTATTTAATTATTTTATTTAGCTATATTGTTTTTGTTAGTTTGTTTTATTTTGATGTTAGTTATGTTTTTGTTTTGTTTGGATCGCGGTTATTTAAACAATTTTTTTGTTTGTTTGGCTTTTTATTGTTGTTTTCTTTTGTTGCTTTATAGGTAGTTCATATAGTACACAACCTAAATTATGCAAAGTTGTTTTTGTTGTCACCATTAATATTATTATTAGTAGTAGTAATAATAGTAGTAATAATAATCATGTCAATTATGATTAACGATTACAAATAGATATTTATCAGTGTGTTTATAGACTGAAAATGGATCTTACTTTCCTGACAGTTTCGACCCTGATTGGCAGCATTATGAGTCCAGGTTATTAAACTAAACTAACACACATGGTGTCGATCGGTCATATATTTTTATTCCAGCGTGTGTGGCATAGATTAGGTGGTCGGTGCAAACGCTCTTGTATATTGTGGCAGTAAGCCGGTTTCTGAAACAATCTGACCGACTCTGTCAGCTGGTCGCCACTCACTCACTCACTCGCTGACAAACGTCTTTCTTCAGATTGATTGCTTTTCTGCTGTTTTATTCATAAATGTTTTTTCGTTCTCTTTGTTCCTTGAAGCAGTTGTGAAAAATGGTGTGCTCAGGGTGGTGTTTCCAGGCTAAAAAAAAAATCATTTTTAATGACACGTGAGTCACCTGTCAACTACATTCATCACAGGCCGGGATTTTGCGTTTTGGAGGTTTGTGCGTGTGCTTTTCACATATCACCCAGCGGCAACACCAGCCCAGCTCGTAATCAATTGCTACGGAAACATGTTATTCTGTGTGATTAATAGCATGCACACATATGTTTCTCTCATTTGTCTGAGAGTTGCTCAAGGATGCTTAAACAGAAATATCCAGCGCTGTGCTGCATTCATTCTGATAGCGTGCCTTTACTTATCGTTGGCAAGTCGTCTCTCTGCTGCCGAATTTTAACATACCGAGAGACAAAAGAGAGCAAAACGACTGTAAAAGATCTGTGACAGAATGTCAGAAGTTGTCTTCGAAATGCAGGCAGTGAGATTATGAATAATTGGTAACATTTGTTGAGCTGACATATGACAGTGAGGCCTGACAGTTTTGTGTCAATTGCATGTTAACATACTTGTTTTGACATCCTCAATTTTGGAGTTTGACAAAACTGATACTGTCCATTTATTGTGTGGTGTGTGCGCTGGGTTGGCGAACCTGCTTTTGACAACTTAACTTTTCAAGCTACATGCTAGTCCTAATCTAATATAGTAGGGGCAGTCAAGCTACTCTTTCGGCTAGGTGCAGCTATTTTTCACCTATAATAAATTTTTCTTTTTTTATATAAATTTGATTTCCTTTTATCTTTGGAATCTGCTTTGAAGATTCACGTTTTATATTAATTTGGACAGTGAGATCCTGTCCACATGGGACACTTTTTTATTAAATACTGTATTTTATTAGGTAAAAAGATTTAATTTTATTTTCCTATCAGTTACATGTGTTCATCTTATTTTTTTGTTTTTTTGTTTATTTTTTATTTAGATTTGTTGTTAGCTTTTTTTGTTGTGATCTACTAGACACTTAATGGGACACTTTCTTATTTTAAAACTAGATTTTATTACATTATTATAATTTTGTAAAACATTTTATTTGCATACTAGTCATACGTGTTTATCTTATTTTTTTATGTTTTGTTTTGTTGCGATCTGATCTGATCTGATCTAAAAACAATTGTCAATATTTCCAGGTTTAATAAAATAAAAATTAAATCATTACATTCAAAGTCTCAGATCTATCAGATTAAAAGAACGCCTATTTAAATTTCTTTATTCATTTCTATTTTGGTTCGCTATGATCTACAAGATATTTTCCATGTTTTAAAACTTTTTTTTTTTAAACTTAAATTTTAAATCTTTGATTTTTGTGCCCTCCAGCTTAATATTTTCTCACAAAGCAGAAGATCTGCCAGAAAGGTTAAAAGGATGGGCTGTTTAAATTTTGTTTTAATTTCAGTTATGTGCCCCTTTATTTGGTTTGCTATGATCTGCAAGGAAATCTGTCCGTATTTTCCGGATTTAAATTAGATTTCAAATCTTCGATTTTTGTGGTCTCAGACTTAATATTTCCTTTCAAAGCGGCAAATCTGCCAGAAAGGTTAAAAGGACAGCCAGAATGAATAACAGTTTGGGAAAATTAATCCTGCGCATAAGAAAAGCTGTCCTTCAAGCGCACATCAAGAAATTCCATTCAGCCACTGGAGAAAAGATTTCTTTTGTTCACTTGGGGTTGAAGGTCGTGGAAACTCGCACTTTGCACCCCATTGACGCAGTAAAAGTGAACCAGGCGGAGGAGACAATTAATCTCTAATGATATTAATGATGCAATTAGAACGTATACTAGTTTTCGTGTGAAGGGGACGGAAACCGGTAGCGATGGCTGCTATCCGGGGACTTCACTAGTGTCAGTCCGAACCCTCTGATGCTGCTGTGATGCGCACAACAAAAGAGCCACGGCTTGCTCAGCGCCGCTCGTTCAGGAGTGTCTCTCGCTGGGTGCAGTTGTCTTTGAATGTTGACCTTGGCACAGAGCTCCCTAGCGACCGAGTAGTGAAGGAATACATGTATACGAGATCAAACCTGCGTTCGGGCCTCACCTGGCACCGGCGGTCTGATGTCTGACTCTCCGAAGGGCCTTTGCTCCAGCCACACTTGTCAAACGCTGCTGCTGAAATTAACGAGGAAAAGTTAATTAGCTTTGATCTCTCTCAGATACGCAGAGGATAAATTATTTGTCATTGACAGATCAGCCAAGTATTTATAATCCATTAAAATGCTACGTGGCTGACGAAATGGAAGGTGAAAGGCTTTTACAAAGACTAACGTGAGTTTAACTGTTGGCATTTACCCAATATCAATAAATCCTCATTCAAGTAAAAGGTTATGTAGGCTGACAATAGAAAACTGTGCCTAAAAGAAGGGAAAGTTTGTTTAACTGTGTTCTTTTAAGCTTTAAATAATGATATAGACCGTTTGTTGTGAATCGCAACTAAGATGTTTATTGTTTTCATATTTCATTCAGATTTATTCGGCTATTCCTCTGTATTCTTACTGACACGTGATCAATGGTTAGCTGTTAGCTGGCTAGTTCTACTATCTGTTTCTCATCTATGTTAGAATTTGTGTCCAGAACGGCCCAGACCAAAAGCTTTTTCAGCTAAACATTTCAAAACATTTCCAGTTAGCATTATGCTAAGCTAATAGGCTACACTGTTAGCTTGTTAAATGAACAACCTAGGCTCATCAGGGGGGGAAAAAAGTGCCTTAGAGGACATTCTACAAAATTACAATGCAAGTGCAATGCTGTGCCATGTGAGTTACTGAGTACGTTTATAATGTCAGGAAATCCATACATACAGAGCTACTTATGTGCTACTACTGTTAAAAGGTTTTTGTTTATACATATCGTGTTATGGCAGATGCTTTGAGGTTATAATGTAGTGTACATGAAACCACATGAAAACAACCTTGTAATAATTTATTAGAGTGATACAAGTTATTGGTGTTTTACCACCATTGCGTTCATTTCATGTGGAAACTCCAACTACTTACATACATTTTGCAGAATTCAGATGTAATAAAATAGCTGTCTCTCATTTATAATTAGGCACCTTAATTGGGTACTAAAAGTTACCTCGGCAAATTGTATCCACTGGATAAATTTTAGTTTTTAAACATGACATTTTCTCGATCTGGCCTTTTACAACTGCCTGAACGTAATATCAGTTGATAATTGTTTGACCAAATTCAAACCCTCCTTCTCTTTATAAGTGAGAAACTGAACACCTGCAACCTTATATACATTAACAAGGCCATATTTCATGCTGGCTTAGGGTTTAACCAACAAAAGGCCACATTTGCAGCACAATCAATATGGAAATACTTGTCTGTGCTTCAAATAAATGAAAAAAAGAAGGCTGCAGAGGAGGTTCAGGTGGTGGAGATGAGTTTCAGGGAGGCGCACTGAAAGATCAAGCTCCATTCGCAGATTACAACATTTGATGGATACTCCAAAAACATGGTGGTGATCTTTATTGATCGTCTTGCTTCTAATCAGTGAGTGTAATTATTGACTCCTGTGAGGCCGTTTGGGCGATTTTATAAATGCTGTTTTAAAATTCAGGCTCGCACATCATGAAATGTGCTTAGATTGAACCAATTTGCCTATTCTGAATTTTAAATTCATACATCCAGGCTTTAGGGAAAACTTTTCCTAAAGTAAAATCAAACGAGACTAAAAAGATTAAGATTACACTCTTTTAAAAGTAATGGTTTTTGATTGACATTGATCGTTCCGTGAAGATCCTTCAACATGCATGGATCCTATATCCATGGATTTTCGGGTTCTTTATGCTGATAAAATATACTGTGGGCATTCAAAATGTTCTTCATTGTGGAAAAAAAAATGTCTTATAAGAACTGTTTACTGAAAGGTCCTTTGGGAAATCAAAATGGTTCGCTTTTAAAACCTCTACTTGGAGGCTTTATTTTTAAGAGTGCACTTGGGCAGAAAGGTTCTTCACATGAGCATCTGTGTCTAGAGAAGCTCTTAGGTGCCCGAGATGGATCTGCATTCACACAGCCTGACTGCGGACAGGTTTCCTGAGGTGTTTTTCCCCAGCTTTAATCTATATTAAATGATTTAGTTTCACAAGATGAAAGTCTGTTGTTTGTTTAACAAAACTTTCCCAGGCACAGTCACTGCCTGAAGCCTGCTAAAGGTTGAAGATACAGAGCAAGAGAGAGAGAGTTAACGCAACCCAAACATATTCTTAGGGCATTCTTGGTTCTAGGAATTGGCATCAGCGCTGCTCGTTCTTATATATTAAACATATACAAGCATTGCTATGTTCAGACTTACCGACAAGGGGCAATTTTATCAGCAAGTCTACTTGTTGTTGACAGGTCAAAAGGGATCTTTTTATTAGCCGTAATGCTGGGAAGAGATCTGCCGGCGTATAGGAGACGGAATAATTGTTTGGAATGGGGATTCTCAGCGGACTCTTCTGAGCTTGTCAGCTGGTGTTTGAAGTGTGCGCTGACATTGGGAAAAACTCAAGGGCAGGGGTTGAGCAGGAAACAGGCTCTCAAATGAGAAAGGGAGGAGAGCCAAAGAGAACAGAAGAAGAAAAACAAAGACAAAGGCGACTTCACACAACTTGTAAGTGGCGTTTGTGTTTAAAGTTGCTTGTGTATGTTTGTATATGTGTAGAGAGAGTTGCTTTTTAACTTTTTTTTATTAAATATGAGATATAACCATTCCCCTCAGAGACCTTCGGAAGGCTTAAGAACCTCAAGGATCCGGCAAAAGACCTTCAGTTTTCCACCTGTTCATCACCTACATGAAACAAAACGGAGAAGGATACTTCACTTACTCTACACTCAGGTGTGTCATTCTCTTCATCTAGAAGTAAAGAAAGGAACCAGTGTACTTTTAGCAACTTTGAACATGATATGAAACACCACAGGGTCTGAAAACATCCCTTCTGGGGTTGGATGGTGTTCACTTGATTGTCTTGTTGTGTCCACAAACGTGTGCTGCAGCCAAGAAGATGCCCTTCAGTTTAAGGTGAATGTTTTTCTACGTGCTTTTGAGTTTGTCTTAGTCAAACTTGTTGTACTGAGTAGCACAAGTTTTATTAACCATTGAGGTACAAAAGGACATGATTATTGACATTCACATACTTAAACCTTCATATATATTAACAACCCTTTTAAATATAAAAATTTTATATTATAAAACATTTTAAACTTAAAACCTTTTGGTAGCAGTGGACATAATCACTATTGGTAAATTTTACATATAGGCTACTGTAAATGCCAGACCTTTTCTCTGAACTAACTACTAACAAAGTGATTATGTAGTTTCCAAAACAGCTGGACCATTGCACACAATAACTGTGTAAAAATGTAAGTAAAACAAACATAACTAAAACAATAAAACAAAACTATGTAGTATTAAAATCAATCGTATTCGGTTATAAAAATTTCTTAACACTGACTCTGAAATGATCTGTAAATATCCAGGATTTGCAAACAAATGAATAATAGTGTTTTTCTTAAGGGAGGTTTGTATATACAGTGTCAAACGCTGTCGTTTCAGGCCTCTCACAACACGTGCTTGACATTGAAAGTCTATGCGCTCCAACCCGGAGCAAGGGGATAAATTATAGCAAACAACAAAAAGTTGCATGAAGTTTCCCTGGGTGTCCTTGTGACAGGCAGTGCACGGCATAAAATGGCACAGTGCGAAAAAGAGGACAACCCACTAGACAACTAGACGAGAAAGGAAACAGTCATGAAGAAAACATGAGACTTGTATTCTCTTCCTCGACACATATTAAAACCGAGCGAGGCTGGAAACGATTAAACAAAATCTACTGTCGAGGGAAAATATATATAAAACTTTTTTTTTTCTATCAGTCAAAACTGTGACAGAATTGTCACAGTCTCCTTTGAAGTTAGCGATGGAAGCCATCGGGGGACCTCGTGAGCGGGTAAATAAAAGATGGAGCATTTCTCCCCCTCTTTCCTTCGCTGGTTAATAGGGCAGCCCCCGCTGATCAAAAGAACATTAGCTTTGATTAATCAATCAATGCCCTGGCGGCCCGCTCCTTCCTGTCAATGACTGGGGCCGCCAGCTAGCACACCGAATGGAGGTTAGCGTATGATCCGGACCCTTTCTTACGGCGCGCCAAACATCCGACTGCCGTTCTCACGCTGAGATGCCAGCCGAAATCCCCCACAATCGATCTTTAGTCCCCTTTACGGCTTTAATTTGTGAACCCTTTCCTGCTAATGACTCTGTTTGAGGTGTATTCGTTTTACCACAGCAGACTTCATCCTGTCTGCGCTTCCTCGTTTGAAGTCATTTGAAGTTTTATTGCTGCCATAGTGGTGAAGTTTCGTGAATAACAAGCAAAACATTACTGAATATTTAGAGTGATGCCAACTTATGCCGTTTATAGAGGTTTTTACTTTATTTGATAAAAGGGGCAGTTCATTGGTGAGCTGTTAGCAGTTTATTTGCTAATTGAAAATATTAAAGAATGCCATTTATCGGTGAAGTCGTCTTCCAACGTGAAAAAGGTGCTTTCGCATATAACACATATAACATAAAGAAAGATGCATATAACATCATTTTGTATTGTACTGTTACATCAGTAGGAGACAACAGGTGATTGCCTTTGAATGTTTCATTGACTTATTCACTAAAAAAACTGATTCATTCCAAAACTAAACAAATAACTGTATTTACGATTGAGTCATTGACTTATTCAGTTAACCGATTCATTAGAAAACACTGAATCGTTTCAAAATGAAGCAAATAACTGTATTTACGATTGAGCCATTGACTTATTCACTCAACCAATCTGTTGGAAAAAAACGGATTAATTTCAAAATGAAACAAATAACTGTATTCATGACTGAGTAAATGACTTGTTCACTTGGTCTTAACTTATTGCTTTTATACAAAGTTCAATTCACAAGATCATATTCGCAAATGCACGAATATGAGCCTAGTTACTCCCTCTAGGTCGCACTTTAATGCTAACGTACATATGTAGGGAATATACAAAATGTTTAAACAAATCTCTGAACAATTAGACACATATATATAGCAGTAGGATGAACTAGTCAACATTATGACCGACCTTAAAGATCTTTCATTTGTTTGACAACAAACCTCATGGTTTCCGTTGTAATGGACTGCTACGCTCGGCAAATGCAAATGTAATTTTATATGACAAGGAAAGTAAACTTTCTTTCCGGAGTTGTGTGTGTAGGGGGGGCTCCCAGTGGGGGACGGAGCGCTGAAGAAGCCCTGTTCCAATTCTGTCATTGTCAAAGTTTGACATAATAAGCGATTGTTCACGCGCCTTTGTTGAGTGATACAACACAAGAGCAGGGTCCCAATTCCTCACTGTTAATTTTTTGTTGTTTAAAGGGAAAAACACAAGATGTCTATTCCTTTAAGGGATGCTTGGCAGTGCTTATGCTAAGTAATATAACAAACCTGTCGTGATGTCTGTTTGAGCACCTTTTATCTTTCCAAATCCACAGGAGGGCTCTACCTTTGCCATGTCGGAGAGAAGCGGCATCTCTGAAATAATTTAAGTAGCCCTTTTTTGAAAGCCCAGACAAGTTAAGAGAATTCACATCTAAGATCAAAGCTGTGCTATAACAGTGCCACTAGAGTAAGTATTGGCTCTCTTGCTTTCTATGTTGCGATCAAGTACTTTTTTTGTGGTTAAAAGGCTGCACTAGCTTTTTCTAGCATTTAACTATAAAGTTGAGCGTGTCTACATGTTTACTGCCAGGTGTGTGTGTGTGTGTGTGTGTGTGTGTGTGTGTGTGTGTGTACAGCAAATTAAGTGTCAAGATATATATGATGTCCACTGATGGAAAGCAGACGTTTATTATGTACCAGCCAAGAGACTGCTTTATCTCTAACACCAACATTAATGTAAAGTCAACAACGGTCATTCATTCTGTTACTTAAAATTATTCAATACTTCAGCTTTGGAAAGAATAAATGGTTAGTGCACTGAAAATGAAAATTATGTTATCATTTGTTAAATTCCATAGTCAAGCTCCAACAAAACCTGGCATTACAGCAGTCTGTTTGACTTACGTGCTATATTTATGCTTATTAATTTGCCAGATGATTTATTTTTCCAAACACACTCGTAGGTTAAAAGCAGAAAAAATAGACCAAGCATGTAACACAAGTAATTACTACACCGTGTTCCTCCAAGCTACCAGGTCTAATGAAGAAAACAAAATTGTTTTGAAAAAGTGGTTTGATCAGAAAAGATCTTCAGAAAAAAGTTTTACATTGAATCTAGACCATATTCGAATCTAGATTTTAAAAATGGCTTTTGCAAACCAATGCCACGCAAAGTCATTGTATGACTGAAAATAATGATGAAGTACTGTGCATTAGTATTGTTGAGCCATTTGTACAGCTTTTTAAATGCTTTGCAGATATGGTTACTATTAAATTTGTGGCAAGAGCTGCAAAAATGTTACTTTCCCAGAAAAAGAAAAATACAGGTTTGGAACCCATTTGATCTAAAGCATCATTGCATTTATATTACACGCATTTGATCAGTTTTTCCTTTCCATGCGTGACCTTGCGCCGTGCTGTACTGTTTGAACCACAGAAAGAAGTTACATATCTCTATATAGGAATAAATGACAGAATTTTCACATTTAGGTGAACCGTTCCTTTAAGAACACCCTGATGTTTGTATAAGATTCATCCGAACACCATTATGGCTAAGGTTGAAGACAAGAAAGTTCTTTCGCTAGTTTCTTTATTCATCTCTTTTCATTCTTGACAGATAAATCTGCTGGGATTTTCTCTTTTTTTTCCTTACACAAGAACATCTCTAATTTCATCAGCTCTCCTGACTGACAAGCATCATTACGGATAAAATTATCTTGGTAATTATCCTGCCGAAAAGAGATTTATTTCCCTTTGTGAGGAGGAGAGCGGATCCATGGGGCCACGCAGTGATCTGCAGCGTGGAGACGCTTCGTTAAAATAAGCATCCTAATGAGACGAGCCCTCCTGCAGAGCGCCGAGGCCCAAGCGTTACGCCTAGCAGGAGCACTCGCTTTTGTTCAGATGTGCATTAAGTAAGCGTGAACACGGTATCGTCTGCGTTTGGAGGGCCACTTATCGAGGAATTCACAGTACGTAATTATCTTAATTTGCACCCCGGAGCCATATCCGATATGAGACCTTCCGCCCATGACTACTCTGACGTAACTCACTCGTAGGCCCGTGCCACGGAAAGGTGTCAAGCTACTGTCGGAAATATGAGATGATTAACAGAGAGTTCATTGACTGAAATACTTACTTTGCAAAACTTTGCCTGCAGTTGCAGTTTTTGAAAATGTTAATATTGGTTAGCTGCTTGGCTTAAAACCCTTATAAACACTGCCAATAGGAATCGTTTCTGTTTCTTAGTAAAGCACATTCGTTTATGTTTGTGGCTGAAACATTTATCTAAGTTGTATTACAGCTGCATTTTAGCTGTTTGCATTTCTTGGGATTCTAACCCACAACCCCGCTGCATCAGACACGTTTTTTTGAAAATATGTACACGAGTAGATTTGCAATGTTTTCTAAAAGTGACTTTTGACTCTCCACTTCACTGGCATTTGTGTGTTTGATTTTCATAATTGATCATTAGCAATTGTGCAGCTTGACTAATTTTGTCATTAAACTGAGAGTTTAGGTGAAGCTGATGGGGAAACAAGCTCTTTACGATAATGAGCACCAGTGTTTGCCGTAATTAAGTGCAGAGCAAGTGGCCTCTTTTCCTAATGGCTTTGCTAGTTAAGGGTCATTGTCGATGGATGGATTATTAAAGACTGAAAGAACTTAACAGGCGCCTAAAGGAAATGTAGGGCAACTTTCACGAGTACACAAGATTCTTAACCAGAAGCTGTCATGGTGTTTTTGTCATACTGCCTTCTGGTAACCTTAGTTGACATTGCTAGATGTTTGCAGCTGCGGTACAAATGAACAAAGGGAATCTCCAACATCCATCCATTTTCCATATACTGTGGGGTTGCGGGAGGCTGGAAAATACTTCTTGTGTGCTTCTTGTTGTCTAAGGTTTTATATGGAAGCTCAGTACTGCTACATAAAAAAAGATCATGCTTGGGTAAATCGTAATTATCACACAAAAAGACTAAATTCGACCAAAATCACAATTATGAAATCTCCATTTCTCTCTCAAATTGTGTCTTTTTTGCCTCAAAATTCTACCCATTTTGACTCTTTACTTTTCATAATTTTTTATTTTATTTCATTATCAATTAATATTACCAGGTTTTTCCTTATTATGTGACAGAAATGTCCTCATAGTTTTACTATTCTAGTTTTACTACTACTTTTCAATTCTTTGAGGCTGTTCTTCTCTATGTAACAGAAATCAGTTCTATGACAACCATATACTAAAAAGTTTCCAGGGCTTACTGCAGTATCTCATAATTTTGACTTTTTATCTTATTATTAATTTATATTGTAATAGAATGTAACGGAAACAGGCTTTCATAGTTTTATGATCAGCAGTTTTGCCTTAAAGTAGTTAAGTGTTGTCTTGAGGTTTGCACTTTCAACTGCACTGGATGTTCCTGAAATGCTTGCTTGCTTACTATTTTAGCACAAGAAACAAGATTTCAGTATTTCAGCAATTTCAGAAGTTGGTCTTGCGTGCCTGAAATAGCTGCCTGGAGGAATTGCAAATGGCCGCAGAATGGCCTGACTTTCCTTGAAATGGACTTTGGTAGCACGGACAGTGGTCAAACATACTGTTTAGTATTCATTATGCAAAAATATTTAGCATAATGTCACAGTTAGCAAATCAGAATCAAGTATTCCTGAGAACTACGTAATAAACAGAGGTCGAGGTGTTTTGGCGACGTAAATCTGCCATCCCCGTCAAAGCGGGTCACCTTCACATGCTGAGTGCATTATGTGAAATTTATGGCGTACACATGCACCGAAGCAAGTATTTGTACGAACTCAGCGTTCTTCTTTTGAATGTCTAGGCACAGTGCATGTGACAGTGCTGGAAGAAATGTAGACGCCGCCTTGGGTCGATACAAAAATGTATGTGCTTGGAGCCTAGGAGGCATTCAGTAATGAAATCAATAGCTGTGCTTGGCTCCTAGCATTAAGATCATTGGTCTGGCTGTTATTTAGTCATCGTTGTCCTACAACCCGGGTGCAAGTTGGCTACCAGTGAAAAAATCAATAAAGTGACACCACAGTCGGCATCCCAATTACTGGTGAGACTGGTGAGAGATCAATTCATGTGTTGGTCATTAACAGGTCCTTTTGGGAAATCATACTGCATTATTTGTGTTCGGTTTTCTCTCGTACAAGTGCTCTCCTTCTCTGTCTCGCTCTAAAACAGTGAATTATACAAATCAACAAGAGATTGCACAGCCAAAGACCTAGTTAACCTGTTTTGCTTCGCCTCATGCAACCCTCACATCAATGTACAATAAAATGTATTATTAGGTTGTTGTGTGCTACAACTCACCCGAGCTGTTGCAAAATGTCACTTAAACCGTAAACAGAAACTTAGAATGTCATTTAGAAAGACATTAAATAACACAAAGCTGTGATTGATTGATTTTTTTATTTTTTTTTATCTGACTAAACTGTGATCGGATGCAAAGAAGCCAAAAATAATGAATACTTTTAAATAGGTTTCCTGAACGTTCTCCATCTGCCGAATGCTGGACAAACAGATGCTGGCTGGGATGTTTTGAGTTGTATTTGCGTTAAAACCTAACTTTAACCCTAACCCAGATATGTAATGAAATAATGTGCTTTGGTGTCCTTGCAAACAACAGCAACAACAACAAAGAGAATAAGGGGAAATATCATATTTAATCAAATACATTCAAATAGATCAGATGTGATACTGGGTTAAAATAGATATTAAAGTCACCTTGAAATTTGTAAAGAATATAGTGTTTTGATCAATAAATACTAACTGTATTTAGTCATTTAATTACCTTTTTTTATTGCCAAAATATTTTTTTATTTTTTTCCAAAAGATATGTAATTCTCTTCAATGCTGCATTTATTTGATACAAAAAATAGTAAACGGTAATATTGCTAAAAGCCAAAAAGCCATAAATCTAATCATTAATACATCATCCTTCATAAATCATACTAATATGCTGATTCGATACCGATTATTATCAATGTTGCAAACAACTGCTTAATATTTCTGTGGTAACTATCACGCATTCTTTTCTCACTGTTTTCTTTTTATGAACATAATGTTACGTTGTTTACTGTCACTCATTAATTTAACGCATCCTTGCTAAGCAAAAGTATTGATTAAACAAAATAAATATTAATGACCTAGTCCTTTGAACGCTGTACGAAACGTGTTCAATTAATGCCAGAGCATTTGCCATTTACCAAACTGTATTGTAAAAATATTAAACATTCATACTTTCATTCTGAATTCATTATATGTACACCACTTAAAGATTACCCAGTTTGAAATATTTCATATAATTGAAATTCATAAATGCAAAACTGTTGAAAAGCCAAGAATCTTTTTTTCTTTTTTTACATTAGGCAGCCGTACATTGTTCAAAGTCTTTTCTTTTTTTTTAATTAAATCTGAAACTACTTCTACGTCTAAAGCAAAAGCAGTTAGCGTTCTTCAGTCGAGGTGCAAATCAAACACTAATGATATGTGTCTTGCAGCATTACTATTCTGACGGTGAGGTTGTTGACACCTGACACAGACCACACTGTTAAATCTCTGACTGCGGCACGACATCTTTAAATCCCTGTCCCACGTTGATTGACATCTCTCATGTGCTCCTCTGGCAAAGTAGCACAGCCCCACATTTCTCCCTGGAATGGTAAACACGGGGTAAAACATATTACTAGGAGAAGCCAGCGAACGGCAGCGTGTCAGTAGGAGAATATCTCATCAGTCCACATTCTTTATCAACTAGTTCTCCGCGCCGCACTTTCTCGTGCAGCTCATGCATATGTAAAGACCAGAATATGTTCCAGCAGCGATAAGGATGTTGCTCGCACCTGCAATGCCTTACAAAAACATGAGCACAATGGCAACATGACGTGCAGCTGTTTAGCGTGACAGTGGTGTAATTGTAAGGAGGGAGAAGACGTCTTGCTCTTCACTCAGCTTGAGACAAGACTAACTTCTCGTTTCGGAGATACTCTGCGGAGGAAGATGACAGGAGCAGAGAATGACTGGATCTCTTTAGAGCCTACAATTACATGGCATGATGCCTTATGTGTGCAGTCAACAGAATGAGGCCTAACGAAGCAGATATCTTAAACACATAGCTGCGAGATACCATTAGTTAAGTGGCAATGCACCATGCAGGGTTCAGCATAACTCTGAAAACATCTGAGGTAAAAAAGAGGCATATTTATATAGACGTTCTAGAACACAAAACGTATATTTGTTTAGCTGGCAGGCTTTTTCATCCCAAGCAGCTTCAAAAAGCACTCTCATATGAACTGGTAATAAAAGTCAAAATCGTGACTTCGGTCATACGACTTTTATTTTTCATCTTTCTCAATTTCCCACAGCTTCTCATGAGGCCGGGTTGGAAGCTGGAAGCTGTTGCTATGCACTTGCGTTACTAGAAGTGTTTTTGTGATATACATGCGAGTTATGACAGCGTATGATATGAATCAGAACTTCAGAGCTTGAAAACGCGGTCTGGAGGAAGTTTTGTTTCAATTAAATGTTTCATATAGATATTGTATTAAGATCCATCTCAGTAAAGGGGAAGGAATAAATAAAAAAGAAAAATGTAATTGCATTTTTTTTTCATATTCTCAAGACCTGCTACATAAAAAACTGAAATTGAGACGCAATTATGTATCTTTTTTTATTTCAGTCCTGGTCGAAACAGGCTTTACAGTTAATCTGTATAAAAGCGGTCTTAAAAGCCTGATGTGAGAGTGTGAGAGCGACTATTCACTGAAGCACACTTTACCTGCCTGGGCAAAAAGCAGAGATTGTTTTCAAGATAATCTGTGGGTTAAGTCAAATATTTTGCAAACCCTCCTTCCTTGTGACATAGCATAACAAACAGGTTTATGAAGTCACCGTAAAATTCAAGCTTGTACTTGCCAGAACTGTTATGCACTAGAAGAAACTAGCAGCTACGTTTGATTTGGCTGGAAGGCCTTCTGTAGATCAAAATAAACTAGGATTAATCATTGATCCACAATACTACAAGGTTTTAGTCACTTAACGTTTTGGCCCTGGTCCAAGTCTATAGGTGAACTTGCGCAACAAAGCTATTTCAGATTTCAGAGCACTGACAAGCACTTGTCATTCGCAAGAATCACCAGCCAGGTAAGCGGAGCAACATTTATCTTCTTGCCCTATGCTTTTATTGCTGCAGTTTGACCGGAGAGGGTGTAATAAGATCCAGATCTGCACGCGACGCGACTCAACTCGAATTATATAATAAACTAAACTGTTCAGTAACCTCTGCATGCTTTTAAAATAACTTTGAACTAGTGCACCGACATTGATTACCGACGGGTGTAAAACTACGATCTCGATGCAATACAGTGGCATTTCTTCAAGCATACTGTTGGTTCAATAATTGTGAAGTCCACCGTTCTTTTGAGTCGGATCTTTTAAAAATGAATCGGTTGAACCGCTTCACAAAACGAGGCACTGCGAATGCGAAAAGCGCTCGAACAAATAGGCTAATAAACAAAACTTTACTGTATGAGGTGTATCAATATACAAACAATTTGGTCTCTGTAAACTGTGTTGTAAAACAAAACGTAACGTAAATAGGCCTGAGGTAAAGGAATTGGTTTTACAGAAATTCAGAGTTCACTGGTTCATGTTATAAACAAGATTTTACGGTAGAAACTATTATTAGGCTTCAGTGAATAAAAATAAGACTGAAATTTACTACCTGAAAATAGGCTATTTGCATGTGTTAAGATATCTCTCTCTGTTGCTATTGCCCTACTTTGCTGTTGTTCCGTTATGTTCTTTGTCCTTGGTGTAGGAAATTTCACAAAATGGCTGACCTGATGAACAATGATGTGTTCCTGGCCTTCTCTACATATGCCACCATTGTAGTCCTCAAAATGATGTTCATGGCCCCTCTGACCGGATACTTCAGGGTAACCAGAAAGGTGCGATTGGTTTAGAAATTGCAGTTTTATACAAACTGCAGCAAAGAAATGTCAAGTGACTTAAGACTGATTCATTCTGCATAATGTTGATGACCAATAAAATGAAGGCAAAAATATATGTAACCTTGTCTTTTAAAGCCGGTTATATTTTGTCAGTACTTCTGTTTTCTAAATGGCAAGGTTTTATATTATTGCTCCTCTGTTAGGCCTATATTTAATGTCTTTCTGTTCATCGTATAGGCTTTTTCAAACTGGGAGGACACTGCAATGGGCAAAAAAAATCCAGAGGAGAGAAAGAAGATGCTCCAGACCAATCCTGATGTAGAACGCGTCCGAAGGTAATAACAAAGTTCTCGTTTATGCTTATTTAACCAGTTAAGTGGGAGCATTTAGATTGATTTACGCCATTCTGAATCACAGGTGCCATCAAAACGATCTGGAGAACATCATTCCCTTTGTGGTCATCGGTCTTCTGTATGCGTTCACGGGTCCGGATCTCTCCACGGCTCTGCTGCATTTCCGAGTGTTTGTGGGGTCGCGTTTCATCCACACTGTGTCTTACATTTTGGCTTTACCCCAGCCTAGCAGAGGTCTGTCCTGGATGGTGGGAATGATCACAACTTTCTCAATGGCCTACAGGGTGCTCACTACAGCACTCCTTCTCTAAAGACACTGTAGCGCCGCAGAACTTGATATCATGTATTGTTCCTGGTGTTATCTTTTTGTGTTAAACTATATGCAATTCATAATAAAATCTGTCAAGATGTCGTGTGTATTTTTGATGAATTTTCAGTTAACGGTATACAGGTATTCGCACATGACTCTGTGAAGGTGCTGTTTCACTGTCACAAATAACAAATGTTTGTTAACAGTCAACAAGTTGCTGTCACAATAATGACTCAGCGTAAAAAAAGAGTCGTTATCAATGCCAACAGGCTTTTTAGGATGCATTCATTCAAACCTGCTTTTCTTCATTGCCAAAACAGGGGCCTTTTATTTGAGTGTTTTGACATCTTTTGCGGTCTTATCTCGTCTAAGGGTGCAAAGACCAGTTTAAAAGACATTACTCCCTCGCTCGTTACATATTATGAAATGTGAAGTCACCATAAAATGCATGGATATAGACTACTTGCCAGCCGTGTTAAGGAATCAGCATTTATGTTCAATTTATACAGATCAAATCAATCTCTGATTAATCATTATTCTGTATTCTTGGTAGTACATTTTGCAAAATGGCTGCCCTGATGAACAGGTGCAATCGGTTTTGAAAATTTCAGAATAAAAACGTGTTAACTTTTTTAAATTAAAAGTGTTTACATATGAGTGTGTAGAGGTGCTGTTGTAAGGTCACTTTCTAAACTAACAAACGTTTTTTAACTGTCAACAAGTTGATATCACAGTGACTCAGCATTAAATAGAGTTGCTATCACTCCCAACAGGCTTTTTAGGGTGCATTCCAATGACTCGTTTCTGTTGTGTGTGTGTGTGTGTTTTATATTGGTTTTAGTGTGTATTAAATATACTATAGCATAATGCACAACTAGGCGTATTTTCAGAAAAGAGAGGTCACCCTGAGAAGTGTAAAAGAAAACGTTATAACCAGCATCGCATAAGGGAGGTATTAGCAAACGCGTTCACTATTGATGGGCTTTAGTTAATTTATTGCCTGAACGGTGGCTTTGCTACATGTGCTACTGTTTGAACTAAAGCGACGTCCCTGAGGAAGTCTGAGCTAAACTCGCTCAACAGTTCGTTGAAATGCTGTTTTTCCGGCACGCCCACCGTCTCACGTTAGTTCAGGAGTGAATGGATGCGAGTGAAACCGAGTGGCTTCAAAAAGGTGAGAAACGCATCAAAACGCTTCTATTGCAGCTTAGGCGTCACGTTAACTTCTTGCTATTGCGCTTTTGTTTGTTCCTTGTTAATATTAAGGCTATATGAAGTGCCTTGTCATACATTTTTGACATTCCAAAGAGACCGCCCTGGGCGTCCTAGTTTCTTTGTTGTTTCCATTATACTCCTCAACAAACAAATCGACAAATGTATGCACAAGCTATAGTTCGACATTAAACATCAGTCATTTAAAACCGGTTAAACCGTGCGACGTAATCATAATTAAATTAGTTATTTTGCTCTGTTCATGAAGACTATAACTTACTAAGTCCAGCTTTACAAGGACGAACTGCTACACCGCTAGTTTTAAATAAGTATTTGTTTAGAACTGTCTTTGTGGATTTTTTTTTATTGTTGATTTTCGGTAAAGAAAGTTCTATAAATACCACGTCGTTTTTAATTTGGAGCTTGGCTACGATGCTGACAGGAGGTTGGAAAATCCAGTTCAAACTGGCAGTTGTTTTGGAACATGGTTTTTAACTAGTTCAAGCTGGGATACATTGGCCAAATTAGTTTGTTAGGGCAATAGGAGTGCTTCTATTAACCAGTGTGGGATGTTGCTTTTGTAAGACATTTGTGTATTATTCCTACGATCTTTAGATGTAATAATTTATGTCTGCAATTTGTTTTTTCCCATTTCTGTTCGCTGCTCTTTGAAAAAGATGGCAGAAATCGTACACATGATTGACAGCGAGGTTTTCCTGGCCTTCTCCACGTATGCAACCATAGTCGTCCTCAAAATGATGCTCATGAGCTTCATGACCTCATACTTTCGCCTGACAAAACAGGTACGCTGTTTATTGTGCTCAATTTACTGCTTATGCAACCTGCACTCCGTATTTGCAGCCTTTTTCAATGGGCTGTCAAGCACTTATTTTCTCAAATTGAACCTTTTAGGTTTTTTCAAACCTGGAGGACACCATGTTGGTGAAGACAACAGAAGACAGGAAAAAGCTGGTCAGGGTCGATCCGGATGTGGAAAGAGTGCGACGGTAAACGTATAAATGATTGAAAGTGCTACTTATATTGTCTCTCTTTCTGATGCCTCTGCTCTTGAAACACAGGTGCCATCTGAACGACCTGGAAAACGTTGTTCCCTTTGTGGTGATCGGTCTTCTGTATGCACTCACGGGGCCGGATCTCTCCACGGCTCTGTGGCACTTCCGGGTGTTTGTGGGGTCACGTTTCATCCACACTGTGGCCTATGTGATGGCTCTTCCCCAGCCTACCAGAGGTCTGGCCTTCGGTGTGGGGCTGCTAGCAACTTTTTCTATGGCTTACCGGGTGCTCACCACAGCACTTTTTCTCTAATGGATTGCATTCACTTCATGAGAAACCATTTAGTTTGAGTTGACACGCAATGTTTTTACAATGTTATGTGAAAGAAATGTTGTGCAAGTTATATTGCTGTTTTTGTGTTTTGTATTTGCTTTCACTACCACAGTCCCACGAATGAACTTCATACTGTGAATGACCACAATTTTTTTTAAAAGTAATCATTCACAATATAAATCAATATAATACTGCTGATAATATTTAATTAATGTAAATCTTTAACTCCTGACACACATTTTAGGATGAGTCTAAAGCTTGACCAGTTCTATACACAGTGAACAGATATTTGGTTGTTGTTACTTATTAATCACGATAAGACTTTGGATTGTGCCTGGTATTTAAGTCGGCCTCCATTGAACAGTTTCGCTGCAGCTGCGAAGACAAGCAAAGGGAAGATTTTAATTTGAGAAGTAAATTTTAATGTTTATTGTCAGCAGGTTTAAAGAAAGTATGAACAATAACAAAATGTTTATGCATTAGATAAAGTTTGAAAATAAAACGCAATGTTTCTGACAAGTGGTGTCTGATGCTTTTACAGTTGCGTGTGTTTAAGAAACAGTGCGCGTTTTGTCCACTAGAGGGAGCTATTTGAAAGCCCAAGCGCTACCAGCGTTAACTTCCATGTTTGTCTTCTGCGCGTGGAGCACCTTTTTATTTGTTTCTAACGCACCCTTGGCACGCAGGCACAAAAAAACTCGTTTCTGTGCAGTCCATCTGACCGTATTCTGCCTCAGTAGATAAATTGACCAGTTTTATATAGCCACAGTGCTAACATTAGTGATGTTTGATAAAAATAGCCCTGCTTACCAGAACAAGGAATGCTATCTTATTATTCATGCTTCACGTATTGTCTTGATATGTTATGAATAGCTTCATTGCTAATTTCATGCATCTGTGCACAATCACTGTAACTTAATTAGCCTTAGATGCAAATGGAATGCATCTTTGAGTGTTTTACCGAGTGTTTCAGTCTTTATAAGATTTCAAAGTTCTGCTTTTCGAAGTCCTAACGTCTGAGTTCTCTTTGTTTTGGAACAATTCAGGACAGCTACGACCAATATAATCTTCTAGAAACAACTCTCAACTCAAGAGTGTCTGAAATCCCGAAGTACGTGAAATAAAGTGAAGGTAAGTAAAAATATGAAAAGTGTTACTGTAGCACAAATTCAGTTCCACGCTGCCAGAAAACATCTCATGAAGCTGTGACTGACTTTCATTGTGTGATGCATTTGTAACTAAAATGCCATATTGAGACAGAAAATATGTAGAGTGGATTTCATCTATCGGTTGTTGATTTGATTATTATGAAAAGTGAACGATGTATGAGTCAGATCACAGGAATAGTAAGATATTTTGATTAAAAATTACTTTAAAACAATGCATGGATGTTGTGTTGACATTAAGACCAGCAATTTTACACATTAAAAGGCAGAATCAATTTTGATTGTCAGACTTGGACAAGCTGTCTAAATGAGACTATTTTTACATTGGGGGTTCTAAAACTAGTTAAACCCCCCTGCGTCTTGAACATATGAGCATCCTCAAGCTGCTTTGTCTTTCTCTTTAACCAGCCCTCTCTTGATGTCACAGTAAATACTACTACTTAGCCCCAAGGTCGCCACGGCTGGCCATGCATATGCCCCGTAAAGGCTTTTTCTCATTTGTTTTGGGTCTGTGCCCAGCTCCAGGGTGTGCAATATTTCAGTCAAGCCAAGCATTTTACAGGCTGGCCAGATGAAGAACAGCTAAACCTTGCTCTGTGATCAATAATGACTGATCCGCCCACAAGGGGCTCTCCCTCCGCTTGGGAAAAGCAGGGGTCCGGCCTATCCCAGATTTTATTTTTGGTGGAAACTCAAGGCTGGAGTCAACCTTGAAGTTGTTCTTCAGATGGACATTCAGTAAACATTCAGAGTTGAGACTGGCATATGCTTAAAAAAAGTGCTAGTGGTCTATATATTGATAGACAGATGCTGTAATGGTGTATCCCTCCCACTCTGTTTCTGTATTACAACAGACACCATATATTTCTCAGATCTTCCCACTGCCTTATTGTAAGGCTCGTTAACTGTACGGCCGCTTAATTAGGCAGCACTTCAAAGTCATGGCGTGGGCCAGTATCAAGGTTTAGAAGAGATTTATATCACACAATGGCTCCACGGGTCCTGAAAAATTAATGAACGCTTAGCCAGGATCCGACTTATAGGCGACACGGTGCAATATAAATCAATTTGAGTTTGTGCCTTGCAATCCGGAACCGACTGTATCTGCTGGACTAGACGTTTTTAGAGCATTTTTGGAGGTGCATCGGCGGTAATGCGGACGAAATAGGTCAAAGGCAGGACATGAATGCACGGTCTCCTGACCTTTCTTCAATGACGGCATGCTTTCTTGCTTTCTCATACGAACTAACGACTTGTGAGTTTATGTGAAGTAATTATGGGTGCAGAGATCAGCCATAATCGCATTGAGACAGTAGCGAGCGCAGGTCAGGACCATATGTTTGACTCCTTTCTCAGCTCCAGAACAGACTTCAGTGGAATGCGAACATAATAAGGACTAACTAATGCCTTTCGCATTGCTGCTCTCTTCTCTGCCCTTCATCTCTACCGAAGCCCATTACTGAGCTCAGAGAATTGCAGCAAACTCGTCATTTTTTTTTGCACTTGTCGGTGCCATTTATACACAGGAAGTCATATTATCTCATGTGGGGTAAAACTCACATCGAAATGGCCACTTGAAGGGGCAAATAAATCTACCTAAAATGCTCAGTGAAGCAAATGCCCTGTGTTGACTCAATGATTTCAGCATATTTATCTCAGCGTTACGCCTAATAGATGGCCTGTAGGCCAGAAGGCATGAGGAAGTGGTGCTTCAGCTAACATTTAAGCGTAAGCATCATTTCAGCGGTTATGTTAACAGTGCTGAGCCTATTTTTGATGCACGATGGACAAAGAATAACCTGAAATTGCACTTGAAACCTTTTTTTTTCCAGTGCAATCTTGTGCAATTTAGACTTGTAAGAGCCCATTGCTCATGTATTGTTTGAAAAAGATGCAGGCACACATGCGCTTTCATAAATCTGGATGATTTAAACCCTTTATAGCTACACGTTGAGGATTGCTTACTAAATTTCTCAGTAGCAAGGTTGGTTTGATAATTAAAATGAGGAATGCATTTTAAATTCCAGTAGAATTTCTGAATTTGAGTTTTTTTAAAAACTTTTTGGCTGAAGAAAGCTTTATTTGAAAGTTCTGTATAGAACCTTTGACGTTTTACTTGCCATACAGCACATGAAAGTCTTAGCTTTCAAATGTGTACATTTTAAGTAATTCAAACAATAAATACAGTTTTAGGCTCTTGATTGTGTCTTGACAGATCACTGTAGCGCCTTCAAGTGGCATGTGAATCAATCATTTCTTCATCTTTACTAGTTATAGCGCACAATATACATAAATGAACATAAGAAGGTCTTGTTTCGACCACAGAAATATGTCAGTACACACCATTTCAAGTGCCAGTCCATTAAAGTTAATCTACTCTCATGTCTTTTTTGACAAAAATGGCATATTCGGTGTTATGATTGGTCAGATCACCTGTCAATCAAACTCCAGATGAAGGGTCAATTCATTAAGTATCTTTTTTTTTTTTTGTCCTTCCAATTAATAGGCCATTGAGTGTGGATGGTTCGGTTTAAATTCCATCTTATTAATTCAGTTTGAGACAACTCTTTATCAGAGCCCTGCGCAAAAGCTCTCTCTTGATAACCATCTTATCGTTTATAAATGCTGAATTTACAAGTTTTTAAAAAAACTATTTTCTGTTGTTGCAGTTACCCTGCTGTTTTGTTTTCACATGCACCTTAAAACAGGCCTTATAGAAGAAATTATTCAATGCACACCTTGAATCCCATAATAACTGTCACTAAGGCAACGCCCTGACCCAATCTACTCTAAGCATTGGAAAGCGTGACCTTTACACATGTGTTTCAGTTGGAGATTTTGAGTGTTGGAGCTAGGGGACTGTTAGACTTGGCTGGGGTCAGCAGATATCCTATGCTGATCTTAGTGATTGGCTCGCAGGTGATTACCATAAGCAATTTAAATGATATTGATTTATCCTCTCGCCTGCTGTAATTGAACACCACGACCAAGCCCCTGCACCGTTTTCCCTCTCTCCTTTTCCACTTTTCACTCTCGCATTAACAAAAAAACATTTGGCGGCCTGAAGAGCCCCTATAAAGTGGAAAGGATCCGGCTAGAAGGGCCAATCAATTGGCAGTGTGCCACAGCAACAATGGAATTGTTCAATTAATATCCTATCTCTGGTTAATTTAGCTGCTTAGCATCCCGGCCCCCCTTGCATTATACACAGGGAATGTCGAGGTAGCAGTGGGACTTGCTCCAATTTGGATGCAAACGTCCTCCATGTTTCTCATCTGGACAAGAATAATAGAAGAAAATGTTGTTTCCTGAGAGCTTCCTGCCAGATAACCCCCCTAGTGTAATAACCTTGGGAGTTAATCAACTTCTTTTAAATCAAACGCCTAATTTGAACGATAATTATAATTTGGCATTTAGATAACATTGACTAAGCACTTGATTGAGGCAACAGGACAAAAAACAGGCCTAATGGCAATTCTTCCCATGAAAGCACCGTCAAATAAGTTTCATATCTACAATATTCCGTTGCGCTCTTATGCGGAGCTATATTTGGCGGTCGGATCAATTAATGAATGGAAAAACTCCACCTGGGAGACACGCTCGTGCGTTCTCAATTTTTCACCCACCTTTCCAGCACCTCGGGAGAGTGCGCAAATTTCTTGTTTTAATATTTTAGCGCTCTGACTTAAGCTTCGGAGTTCTCTGCAGGTAGCGTACTAGATCATCCTGACATTTCAAAGTACTGAAACCTTTGGAATAAAGTGTTTTTTATTTCATTCTATTAACATAATTTATGTTTGTCAGAGAGCCCACCTCTGTGGAAGTCAAGTAGGGAGGGGTCTTGCCATAATTCATCGTCACATGGCTCTCTGTGTGTTCACGTATGTGTGTGTGAGACGCATGATAGCAGCTGCACGACATTCGACTTCATTACTCGGGCCTGAAACATTGATGAGGCAGAGAATAGACTCAGCCGTCACCATTTGGAGTCTGTTATCATGAAAAGATCAAGCGCTTTTTCCCCACTTAGACAGAAAGTTGATGTGATGTCATTTCATTTTCAGCCAATCACAGTTTTAGACCTGATGACCCCTAAAGAGTGGATGGTGGATAGCATGTAGAACTTTTTCCCGACAGATCCCCCTCTTCCGATCTATCGAAAATTTGTAACAAAATATTTTTCTAACAACTTTTAAACTTAAAAACCTTTAAGAATTTTCCTAAAACAGTAGTTATGCCTTTTTATGAATACTTGCAATTTGATATGCTACTAAATGTTTTAAGAGGCTGGTCCACAGTTCAGGTTTGTGCTTTGTTTTTTAAAATATCACAGTCTATGAGACGTGTTCTCCACGTTTATTGATTGTGTAAAATAGAAAAGAATGGAAAGTTAAACTTAAATTTCCTGGATGAACATCAGAGCCCAATGTACCAAATTGCCAACACTCTATCTTTTCATTTTAAATGGTTTCCAGAAAATACGTAGACTTTTGAGTGCCAACTTTATTCTAGACAAATGTCAAGACAAACTTTGATGTTGGTTTGTCATTTGAAATGATGTGTCTACGTGGTTGGACTTATGAATGGTTTCTAGTTAAAACGTGTTCTGATTGGTTGCAAGATTTATAGTCAGAGTTCATGTTTCTTTGTTTCAAATATCTCACAACTAGGCTTTGGCTTTGACAGCCTTTCTGTATGTTGTCCACTTCTATTGATCCTATAGTAGTGTAAAGACTATTATGGCTATGACTATTAAAGAAGATTATGGGGAAATAGTTGGGAATGAATACAGCTCAATGTACCACTTGGCCACCATGTTTTCCATTTAGATTATGTCCAGAAATACACTGACATTTTATTGTCAACTATTAAATAAAGAGCACAAGAAATATGTTAAATTTGTTTAAATGTTGTTTAAATGCTTAAATTGATATTTTTTTTTTTTTTTTTAGATTTTATTATGGTTTGCGCTATATCATTTTCTGAGCTATTTATTCCACAGTCATTTTTGACCACAGAGGTACCAAGTGTTACTTCTTTATTTTTCGAACCTTCAAAATATCCAAAGATTTTTTTCCTTTTGTTGCAGACAAGTCACCAAGTTTCATTCCATTCCGATTCAGCAAAAAAATGTAAAAAGACAGGAAATGATGGTTGGAATGAGGCTGAAAATGCTAGCCAAACTCAAACTTAAATTGCCCACATGAACACAGCAGCTTTTCCATTTAGAGCCACCTAATTGGATTCAGCCAGTCTACAAACTTGACACTCTGAAGACGAATGTGGCATTGAAGGCTCTGCACACAAAATACAAGACTTGACATCAGCGATGTAATCTGAGGGAAGAATACATTTGATTTATTTGACAATATTGTTGTATTGATTAGAGCGTATAGATTCTTACCACAGTTCCGTGTGGATCCATTCAGTCAGTTCTCCAGTATGTGCAGTAGACCTTCAATACTCTTGTTTCATGACCCCACTGGGCATACACACATCACATCTGAGTCCTTGTGCTGTTACAATGGCAAAAGATTTAACTGATTTAGCTTCCTCGACTGCTTAAAATGCTTCCGAGTGAGTGTTTATAATGTTGCTGTTTGTGAGAGCGTCTTACAAAAGTTGTTTCCTCTGTAGGCGAATTGAGACTTTCGAAGTTCCAGTGAAATAGTATGTTCGTGCGCTGCAATGAAGGTGCAATGGGATTGTCTCTCAGCATCGCTTCGGCAGCACCTTCATGCGGCCATGATCAGAGACGGAGCCGAAGCCAGTCAGAGGCCCCGGTTTGGAGCTTCGCTGCCTTCTGAAGGAAAATCAATAACCTGGAGGCAAGCTAATTAACTGAAAATCATTTAACCCTGTCTCAGCAATACATAAAAATGTGGCTGCTATGAGGAGCAGAGTTAATAATAGATAAATCTGCCTGGTTTTATGAAAGAAATAAAAGCTGCTTCAGAGGCTGTGAGGGACCTGAGGGAGACGGCTGGCAGCTCAATCACTCTGGAAATATCATTCAAATCCATCCTGTCAAAAACTTACGATTGGCATAGTACCGGACACAACTGATCCGAGATGTCATAATAGAAGTAAAATTGATGCTGTCCGGCTCTGTCAATTACAGCCATGGACCATAATAGACTGCATGTTACAAAGGTGTTGCAGCATTGTACGTGAGTCTTTACAGAAGAAAGCACAGTCCTCTCAAACCTTTACAGTCTGGCGGAAAAGCTAGGAAACTCACATTTTGAACCCGTGGTGCAGATGTTTGATTTCTTCCTGACTTGACAAATAATTGTGGTTTTAGCATCACCATTACCGTCGCAAGTCCGGGGTGTCGAAGGCACAGCCTAAAAAGTCCAAACACAGATTTATTTGGTCTTCGTATACTGCGCTTTCGCTCACCCTGTGGCATTTGCCAATCAATAATTGAACAGACCGAGGATAATAGCTTCTACGCACACCGTGCCGTTTCTGAACACGCAGGAACATTGGAGAAACTCATCTGGAGGTGAAATAAATTGCTGCTTGAATTCCAAATGCAGCCTGAAGGATAGAGAACTTCAGAACGACTAGTGTATTAATGTTTGACAGCACGTTTTCAGGCACTGAAGGCACAAATTCCATGTTTATTCCTTTTGAGGACTGTTGGATAAGTCTGAAAATCAAAACTATCATTGCATAGCAAGAAAAGTATAATCACAACAAATATCCCCTTTTACTTTTTGACAAAAACATCAGTATAAATCAGTATTGACTCAATATATGGTTTGTTAATTTTATTAATTTATTAATTCATTTTAGTGACCAAGAACATAATATTTTGAATTTTAATGTTTCACATTCTATGTGCAACCCTGTTATGACATCATTTTCACTCATTACACATGTATATATATATATATATATATATATATATATATATATATATATATATATATATATATATATATATATGTGTGTGTGTATATGTATATGTAATTGTGAAATTGAATAAACAAGTATGATCTACAATAATTATTTTTCTTAAACCTTTAAGCACGAATTTCAACCCTTTTATTCAAGTTATTGTAAAACTATTTTTTTAATTTATGTGAAATGTATTTTTCAAAAACCCTGTTTTGTATTAGTCTTTATATATTGTTTTGCATATTTAGAATTTACGATAAAAATATATGATAATATTTTTTCAAACTTTTAAACTATCTTTCTATTTGTGGAAGAAACCTGCCCGCATTTGTTGCAGTAATGTGAATTTTGTAAATGAAGTAAAGACAGTCACAATAACTTGAGTACTCTTGGGGTTTTATTTTGGCGTTGCTAGAAAGTGTGTAAACCCTTAATTTTAGTACACCTCTGCACAGACATTAAAACAGTTAAAACAGTTGCTGTTATTTGTTTAAATAGATTCTAGTTGAATGACCTCAATGTCAGTTGAGTTTATGCAGAAATGCCAAACGGTCTTGATTTTAACGGTGTCTTGAGTTCTCAGGAGTTCAGTGTTGGGGTTCAGATCTGGCTTGGGAGATTCTGATCCAAACAATGGCAGAAGTCCTCCTAGAGACAAATAGGGATGAACTCTGTGAGCAGACAGGCAGGTGATAACCGAACACCATTAAGTGCGTGGCCTGCAAAAACCTCCATGAGCTGTGAAAAAGCTCCATTACTTTAGGGTAAAGAGGGGTGAAACGCAGAAAGGCACTTTTCTGCTGGGAGCAGGCCTTAATGTGGTGCAAATGGGCAAGAGTGCATTGTCACCTCCAGACTTGATGCACTACCATTCCGGCCTGACTGACGCAGTGCTCTTATTGCCCATACAAGCCTGCTTTGTTACCACAGACACCGAGCAACGCTTCCAAAGAATGGATTGTGTAACACCCATCAAGCCTTTCAGAAATACTCAGGGTTTAGGGTGTATTCGAGCTGTTTTTAACACATTTTTGCAGAGCTAATGGTTCAGCGCACATGCCAGTAGTTAAATCGCAGCAGGCTTTCCACCCAATTACGACTTTGTGTTTACAAAGCATCACAAAATTGTTGCTCAAAAGGGAACGCCGTGGATTCGCTCTCATTGGTCTAGCCCGTAAGTCATCTAAACCAATTGTCGCAGCAAGGGTACATAGTCTAGATTACTCTGGAAGTCTGGTCTCACCAGCTAAAACATCCCTGCCGAGACCAAGAGCCGATTCCTGGGCAGAAGGAAGAGAGAGAGAGAGAGAAGGTAGTTACATGAGTGCTTATTACTTCTCACAAACCTTGGCAGCGACTCCCAGGCGCAGGGCGGCAGATTAATTTTTGACGACGCAATCGATTGCGAGAGACTTTTTTTACCCCCTTCCTCCCATCGTCCTAACACAGACACGTCTAATTTGTTGCTTATCTTACGCCGACTTTGAGCATTATTGCTTGCTGCCTCCCAAACATTTGATATTTCACCGGCCACCCTCAAAAAGGGAGATTGAGAACGCGGAATCAAGATTCTCAGTGTGCGATTCAGATCGTTCTCATCTTAATATGGCCTCCACCTCCCGCTCGGAGTCTCTTTCATGACGGAGGTGCTTGTGTGAAATGCTGATGTGGAGTCTTTCCCTCTTTACACCGACTCTCTCCCTCAGGTCTTTCTTCTCCCCGTTCTCCCTCCTGGCAATAGATCCGATCTCCTCAGGGGAAATCATTACATGGCATCATTACCATCCCAACACTTTCATCCAACAGTCCTTGTTTCAAGTCCTCATCATTTGATTAAGTTTGGGGAGGAGAGTGTGTGTGGGTTGGGGGTGGAGGTGGGGGGTTTAAAATGGCCAAACTAATAAATAGCTCCTAGAGGGCTCTTTTTAAGATTGGGGTGCTCGCAGGATACAGAGAGTTCAGTACGGTCCAGAGGGAGGCTTTTTTTCTTCCACGTGGTGCTTGTTTTTGAGCGGAGAGCTGTGGTTGTGGGTGGAGATTCGGCCTAGCAGATGTTCTGCGACTCCTTGGTTTATTTGCAATGGAAATGAGTGTTGTGGGCTGCTTCGCGGAGGTCATTTGTGTCTAATATTTACAGTTATCCAACTTTTGTTTCTATCAAGCACAACAAGAGATGATAGAAACTAGATTTTTGCATTTTCTGAAGAAAATTGCCGTGATTCATGATTTTTGAGTGGTTGCCAGTGCATTGCTATGTTGTTCTAAAAGCTTTCTGACCCTGCACAGACAACAGTGCAACTGACAATATCTAGGACCAGACGGGTAGGAAGGACATCATTAAATTGGTCCATGTGACATCAGTGGTTCAACCATAATATCAAAAAAAGCTACAAAAATACTATTTGTGTGTCAAGAAAACAAAAATAATCCCTTTTTGAGTCGCGTGGACTGTTTTAACAATGGCTTACTACCTTCCTATTTTTTTGTGGATTGTAAGACTTTATGTAAGAGTATAATTAAGGATTCAAGATAGAAACGCAGCATACGATGGTCTTGTGTTCCTTCTTCTGTAAAGGTGTGGACATATTAGCGATATTTTGGCAAATTTTATTCATTTAAATTTGTCAGTAGTGAAACAATGCATGGCTCACAGCTTAAACAACAGCTTTCTGTTGGTTAACTCAGTCAATTTTAACTCGAGCAAAATCACCGTGGGGAATTTTTGTAATTAAGCAACACTTCATATCACATGTATTCGAATGCATGTAAATAGCACACCAATTATTCATGCTTGAACTAATTTTGAAATAAATTCTTGATTTTAATATTTACGCTTTCTTTTTCAAACTTTTCTTCAAATTCCCAATCCCAAGTAAAATGAAAGTGGAAGCTCACGAGCTGAACATTTGTTCGGTCTGTTGCGATAACTTCTGTTGTTTTGTGCTGTCCAGGTCTCTGAATTGTTCGTGTGCATAGTTTTCTAGGAGGTGCTCGAAGGTGACGTGGAGAGACAGGAAATAACTGTGTGCTTTATTTTCCCGAGCCTGCAGTGGGCTGGCAATAGTAAAGCTTTCAGACAACCATCCAAGAACTAATCACTCACATTTAGAATTCGCTCGGAGGTTCAGAGCGAGCGACACACACACTTTCTCTCTCCATCTCACTACTGCTCTCTTTGCCCAACCCACGTATCTGACCCAAGACCAGAAAGCACAGCAGGAGTGTGGGCGTACTTTTCCAGCTTCATCCAGAGGTCACGGGTCACCAGTCGAGGAGGAAAACAGACGTCTTTTATCGCCATTTACTAATATAAACACATTTAACCGGCAAATAAACAAACAGCGGAGATGAGCGGACAGCAGCGTCCATTATTTTGCACATTTCGTGATTGAGCGAATGAAAAGTTCTTCAGAATTCCCTTGCTGTATTCCTGCTTGAAAAACATTGTCAGAATCTATTGTTTTGGTTGCAGCTACTTTTTTCTTAAAGTTAGCTTACAATCTCTGATCGGTTAGTGATGGGTCAGTGATGAGACCCCAGTCTCATGTCCAGTGTTAAGCTAAAGTCTCGTCAGGTATTACAGCCGTCATGAGTGTGATGGTGGGCAGTAATTACACGGCTCCGCTGCTCTGCGGTGATTCCTGTGTCAAAACGAATGCCGTGGATTGGCAGGGTCCACTGGCCCGGGTCCCCTGGGTGCCCATTAGAAACGTAGCTCACTGGTCTGATTAGCACCCCATACTCCTCTTTCTTCTCATTTTTTTCTTTTTTTTTCTCTTTTTGCTAGCACTGTGAATACAAGGTATAGAATGCTTACTGAAAGACTTCTCAACCATTTTTATGTTTCAAGAGTCTTGCAACATCAACCACTTAACAAAATAAAGTTATGCGTTTTATGTGTATATATATATTTTTAGAGATGCCAAATAATTTTTTATTATAAAAATTACAATAATAATGTTAATTTATTATTTATTAATAATTTATAAGTTTTTTTATTATAATTATTACTGTTATTATTAAATACTGCCATAAGGCATTCTCGTCTATGATATCATGCTGAATCTAATGTTGTAATAATTATACATTTACATATAAATTTCATTACGATGCCTTTTTAAATAGTTGTTTATTTTTCGAAAATCACATCTAGTAACCAATGCATTTTAAATCCAAAAGCTTGCCCTGTGTGACCGGTCCCTCAAAGTTGCAAGCATTCATTTAATTTCTGGTATTATATGCCATATTATATCTATTGGATCGGTGTCTGGATTTAATAGAAAAAAATATCCTGAAAGCAAAAGGTAGCTTTAGAGCACTTGGTAACCTTCACCTATTGCTGCCTTGCTAAATTGAGTTTTCCTTTTCATCTAGGTCGTGATTTAGCCTCCATTTCATGTAATTAAAGAGCTCCAGTCTATTATACTAAGTAAAGCCAAGAGAAGTAAAAACAGTATATGCCAAATACAGTTCAAGACCCGCATCTCTTGCGAGCCCAGAGTCGAGAACCTCTTGCTTATTGTGTTTGTTAGGACTGCCTTTGTGATTCGGGTCCACGCTTAGTAGTAGAATTTGGTTTGCGCAGCTCAACCCTACACCTGTTAAAATCGCAGTAGTAGTGTGTAGAAATCCTTGGGCACAAACATAACCTTCACAGATGTGGTAGTGCACAAGCACTCCTCCAGTAAATGAGGCCATAAAAGCCAGGAGTCCAATTATGCACCTGAAATAAAGCTCTCATCCAGCGAAGGCTTCGCGCTTGACGCTCAAGGCCACACGTATCCGCCGGCCCGGGTCTTCGAGAGCTAATGCCTAACAGATCAACATTCTTCTCATATCGCTCATCGGGTGCTGGAGAAATCACAAGCCCATCTGCCGCAAATAAGTCTCGGAGGAGGGTTTGCGCTTGTTTCTGAGGTTGCTCGAGATGAGGTAGTGCTGTTCTTATCTCACCGGACTTCAGTTTAACGGGCTTTAGTCGGTTCCCGTAGCAGTGCAGCAATGTTTGATTACTCTTAAATCACCCGCTGAGAAAACCCGGAGCTCAGCTCTCCCTGTTGCCGCAGCCATTTCAGCCTGGCAAAATAAGATGTTTCAAGTCGTTACGCCTGTCCTGAGTACGTAAGCTCGAGGTAGGGACGCTAGAAAATTGCCTTGAATAATCTCAAATATTTGCTTTGAAAGGGTTTGTGAGGGTGTTGTCAGGAGCTACGCGTGTCTCGCACCCCCTGCTGAATACAATCATCTCTCCAATTTAGTATAAATTAGGTCAAATGGGAATAGCCCATCATAAACGGCTAGAGCTATTCTCAGCTCCAGCTGTGTAGATGTACTTGAAAGAAGGTGTTAACTAAGACACTGAAATAGCCATTAGCGCTGCTCTGCATGACTGGATCACATGCAATCTTCATTTAAATTCCACAAAATCTGGGTCTTTATAACCCAAGGTCTGCAATAACACAGCGATGTATGTTTGCTGACCTGAGGTGTACATCATGGGCTACGGTTTACGAAACTGGGAGCCACTGAGGGCCGTAAAAGTATCAGAATATTACACGAAAAGTGAAACATTTGAAGAGTGTATTTGCAGTTACATGATAATTGTGTTATCGTGTTCTTAATATATTTTGTGTTAGTTAGCTAGTATTCTTTACCTAATACAAGCAAAAAAAAAACAACAACTGCAGTTTGATCGAAATAAATTGGACAAATATATTAGACACACAATGATATTGATTAGTTCTCTCTCATCGGTAGCCAATGTGACTCTGGACCACAAAACCAGTCATAAGGATAATTTTTATTTTTAAATTGGGATTTGTATACAGTCTAAGCAGATCTATTCCTCCAAGATCAAATACATTAACTTGGTTTTGTTGTTTTGTACTTAAATATGGCTCTTAGAATGGGTGAATTTCTTCATATCTCCATTTGTCTGGCATGTGCATTTCAGTGTCACTGCTGGGCCTTCCTGGTGGACCAATCCTGGTCCATCTGGTATAGGTTAGTGTGCCACATCAAAAGGGAGAACTTCACAGGGCCTGCGAACTCTGAATCTCTCTCAGTTCGTTTGTCGGCGCTGTGCTATCCAGAGCACATTACTGATAATGGCAGGCCGCCTTTGCAGATCTGTCTGTGTCGATAACACGTCTTGCATTCTTTAAATAACAGATCACAGATCAGCTGAATGAGCCGCATGGAATAAATTGCCAGTGACATTTAAGGTGAAATAACTAGCATTCTTCCTGCCTAACAGTGTATGATGAGCCACTTATGTGCATCTACGGAGTTGAGATTGACACGAGGATGGAGAGGCATGTTTGTATGTGCGTGCAAGCTTGGGTTTTTGTGGTGTGTGCATCTTCATTACGGACCCCTGACAGGCCTGTGGTTGTGTGCATAGATTGTTGTTAATGTTGATGGTAATGGTTACAGAATCACACAAAAACAGAATCGCACAACTCGTCTGATATATGATTTGTTTCTGGATGAACATAAAAAATAATTTGGTTTTAGCACATCTAAGTCAAATCTGTTTTCAAATTGATAGTCTTAAAAGCAAAACCTCACATAAAACTCAAGTTCATCCATCCATCTGTTAGTGGAACTTTAATTGAAATCAACAACAAAACCACTGCCGTTTAAAAGTGAATTTATCTTGTTTTAAGGATTTTTTTTAACCATAAAGCAAGGCAAAAAGCATCCTTATATCATGTCATACTGTAACAGAATTGATTTTGAGTCTTGATATACTCAGTGGATCATTCTTGATAGCAATGGCATGTTTAGGTTAAAAATAGCATTTAGCTTAGCATAAGCGAATGTTGACATAAGTTTACATTAGTTTAACTATTTCTGCTGCTCAATTTTACTTACAAAAACCCAACCGTTTTTTTTATTCTGATTGTACGTTGATTCTAGCCAGGAACGAGTCAAAAAAGCTAGCCTATTGTTTGTAGCTTTGTTTCTATTTGATACTAAAGGCTAATTTCACATAAGCATCCCTACAGGTACAAATACTTGAGACACACCATAAAGAACAAAGACAAACCATATACACACCATATACTCATTGTCCTGATTTTTGCTCACTCTTTTCTTATAAAAGGGTCAACATGGATTCATTTTATGCAGCTTGTCTGAACAAAAAGGCTAGCAAAATCCATATTTGTGAATGTTAAGTGTAATTAGGGATGTGTTTTATACACCGAGTACAGTGATTACATTATCCGGACCCCATTACAACGTCTTTATCAGGTTTTGTTTTTGAGTAAGAAAGGGCCATTGTGTTTAGCCAATATCAGCTAACGATCCGCTAATCAGGAATGGGAAAAGAGCTCATTGAGCATCGGTACTAGCCATTGGCTAATCTATCCGAGGGCTGTTTTCCACTGGGTAGCGTACACTCGAATTGGACCAAAAATTCTTAAGTCCATTATCAGTGCAATAAAGAGCTAATGACCCAATGACGGGAATATATTTGCTGTGGCACCCATCTCTACGAAGAGGCCGAAGGATAAGGAGTCATTAAGACAGCGTTATCTGGTCCAGATAGCATTGGCATGTCTACGCAGATCATTATTTTCGCCCCTGGAGCCGTTTGCCAAACGAGAAGAGCCGTATGAGCAAAGCGGGCGCTCAGACTCGGCGGTCAGCTGCGGTGTGGAGCGGGAGCCGCTAACAATACGTGCCCTGGCAGCTAATTCTCTTTCTAAATGCCCCTAATGACTATTTTATGAAAAGATCTTGCATTTTATTATTCGTTTAGCTTTAGTCAGCTTGCTGTTTGCTGGAGTTTTGAAGATGAGATGTTTCTGCGCCACACACACACACACACACACACATGTACACGCACACGTTATCTTTTATTCTTTCGTCGAGCATTGGTCTTAAACAAACGCCCCTGTGAATAGCCCTGATAAAACAATAAGAGAGTGTTAAATAAGACAGTTTGTGCTGTCTCTCTCAATGCTTTCGGAGTGCTCTTTCTCTCAGAGTAAGACGACGTGATGAAAGCTGCTTTTACATAGAAATACAACAATGCAAGGTGAGGAGTTCTGACAGAGGAACAACAACCCAAATTTCATGCTATTGTATCTATTTTGACTGTTGAAATAGGTAGAAAATAGCTTTTTGGTGCATCTGACTCAAATCGGTTTAGTTTTTTGCTGTCTGCACGGCAGAACACAAGATCAAGTTAACAGACCTGATCAAAACCATCACCTGATGTCTGATTTCATTCATTCATTCATTCATTCATTCATTCGATCTGATCCGAACTATACCCAACAATTGTCATTTTTTTCATTTATTCATTCAATACAAACACACTCATTTGTTGCTCACTCTTTTCCTTTGTAGCCAACGATGTGATATATTACTCAACCGTATAGTACTTTGCTAAATTGTATTGTGCAAGATTGTATTGCACTGTATAGTGCTTATGTTGTGTATATAATATTTCAGTGACCACAGTGTTACAGCTAACAGTATGGTTTCATTAAATCTTTCTTCAAAGACTCAATATATGAGACAATTACGGTAAATTAGCGCAGTAGATCCCCCCAGTTCCCTTCGACTGGATTGTTATCTAGCGAGGTTTCAGAGCCGTCTCTGCTTTTATGGAAGGACTTAACAGCTTGAGTCTAATCAAAGACATTTTTCCCTCTGTGTTTCAGGCTAAAGAAATTCAATTAGTTTAATTGGTCTGCTTATTATAGGCTGTAATGTGATGTGAGTGCCGCTGTTGTCAAACTTCACAGGCTACTTTAAACAGCCTCCTTAATTAGATAGAGAACTTTAATCTCAGTGTTTCAATTGTACAGTGAAGAGGATCTTCAAGCAATATTCTGGCTTTGCTTGCAAAGCAAACTACAAAAGCTTTTAAATAGCTCAAGTGTGGGCCTTCCTTACATACATCTATAGGTTTATATGCAGACAATATTGCAAGTTTTCATTATACAACTCTCTGGCATACATAATTCTCATCAAATGTTTGCATTATGACCATATGTTTCCGTTATTGTTCCATGCAGCTGATATTTTACATTCAGTAGCTATTTATTTTATTTTATGTCTCTTGTATCATGTTGTGGTTGATTTATTTTGTCAGATTTATATAATAAAAAAAGTAAAATTGTTCACATTTAATATTTTATTTTATTTTTTATAGCAGCCACATAATGATATTAGACGTATGAGAGTAGTGGTTATTATTTTTTATGAGAGCATACAAGTGTCTTCTTTGATTTTATTTTATTTTTTTCCCAAAGCATAATTTTATTTATTGATATTTATTCCGATCCAACAATTAATCTCTTAATTTTTTAACTCTAAATTTCTATTTAGTTTTAGATATTAATTTTAATATTTAATGTGGTGGTTGTTTTAGTTAATAAATATTAAGTTGAATGTCAAACTTGCATTTGTGCTGTTGTTCTGAATTGATATTCAGTTTATTCAAAACGGCTTTTTTTATTTTGCCTAAATAAACCCCTGCAGGTTAAACTCGGGGCCCTCTGCTTTGTTTTAGTGTCTTAATCGCCAAAGCCAAGGTTAAATTGGACTGGGTGACCACCTTTAAGTTAAAACACTTCCCTATTAAACACGCAGCTGGTTTTAGTTGGACTGGTGGATCTGTATCTTTCTCTCTCACCCTTTTTTCCTATCCTCAGACTAAAGGGGTGGAAATTTTTGAGGGGCAATGACAACAAAATGGATGACAAAATGACAAATTGCACTTATGATCAATCACAGAACCGGAAGTGCAGCATGGTCTGGTGGATAGGCTAATGGAGTGGAGACCTGAAGGTTCACCACTGGCTGCTCGGCAGCTACACTTGTGCCCTTGAGCGAGGCACTTAACCCAAATTGCTTCAGTAAACACTCCGTCTAAGAAATGACAGTGTATGCAAACCGGCCCATCGGCTTTCTTTACAGACAGAGAGAATGGCATTTTCAATACATTTTGGTGTACCTTGACTTTTTTTGTCTCGTGAATCCCATGTTTTTTTATTGTTAGAGACTTCTCACGGTAGTCTCTAACAATAATGTGTAACGGTAACATTATTTGGACCCAATGCAGAAGCTCAAGTTCAGTCATTCCATATTTTATGTAAATAAAAAAGTTATTATTTTTATTATTTATTATTATTATAAATAAAAACACAAACCAAATAATTAAATTATTTCATGTTCAGTGTTGTACTGTTTGTGGAGAGTGCCGGATGCTTTTTGTGAAAAAACAAAGAGGACACAAAGAAAGCCACCACACAGTGTTAACACAATAAAACTGTATTACATTTGTGCTTAAAATGATTACAGTACAGTATGTACACGTCCTAAAAATAAACATCTCATGCTGAATAACACATAAAAAGAAAATCCATATACAATAGCAAGCAAAAAGGAATATTTATTTTTAAATATGTACAACCACCATATACAAATTAAGTTTGTCCTCATATTTTCTCTAGGCTATGCCCTCGGTTTCCAAAGGTAATCATAGCCTGTAAAAGGATTATCAACGTAGTAGGCTACAGTAGTGATTTACGCTTGCGTGTCGCCTTGAGTCGATAGTAAACAAAACCCGGCAAAGGCAAATCCTCCGACCAGGTATTCACGTGCCCCAGTAATGCCTACACAGTTTATGCGACCTGATTGTGTTTAAAGAGGATTATGTCAGCTGATCAACATGGGCCGCACAAAAAAATACGAGGCGACGTTCGTCACGTCTGGAGGAGATGCTTGGCGACTGAGCAGTGATTCAGTTCAGGTATAAACATGTCAGGAACAGAGCCTTGAGTTACGCGCAATGACGAAAAGCCTATTAAATAAATACAGTCAAGAAAGTAACAAACCCATCGTTTACACACCAATTGCCAAACCCAAATGTTCAAAGAGTTCGCGTTTGACAGCTATAGGGCCTTTATAGGTATAAAACAGGGAAGAGAAATTTTTCAAAATACCAGTAATAAAATTACACCACTTGATGCTGAAGATGTCGAAGCTCAAAGATCTGTTAGAAAGCGAACAAGGTGCCATTTCTCGAAGTTGTCCTAAACAGCCAGGACATTGTGCTGGGTAGCTCCGCCCACTGTGAAATCTCATTGGTTCTCGTAACTGTACATTAAACATCAAATATCTTCTGATTGGCTGTTTGTGTTCATCCGAATAGCTTGTTGCTGAAAACGCAATTGAGATACAATGTTAACGAAAAATAGAAAGGACAATGAGGAAACCCATTCAACCTGAGATCTTACGTTGACATGGCTCCTTTTCTTCTCATTCGCCAATAAATACTGGATTTCATTTTTTTTTTTTTTTTTAACTATGTAGTCTTCACCCTGTAAAGCAAGTGAAATACAATTGCGATTTGGACTTGGGGTTGTACGTTTGTGTGTGTTAAAGTTCATAAAAGTCTGGCCATTGAGATGTCTGGTCTTCATAAGGCCGTCAGGCAGCGCCATTAAAACCGAACCACAGTCTTGGTCCGTCTCGGAACGTTCTCCCACTTACCAAAAACGTCTCTATGGCTAATCTGTACAGTACACCGTCCCTTATGTGGACTCTTCATATATACAATGTAATGGGGACAGGGGCTGGAGAGGACACTAGTGCTTCTTGTGTCTGATTGCATGTCCCCTTCAGGTCCTCTCGCAGCTCGTTCCCCTTCTGCGAGCGGCGGGGTCGTGGGGTGGTCAGCGGACCTGCGGCGCGTAGCCCTCCTTCATCAGTCCTTCCTCGTAGTCTGTCTGGCACAGGATCATGTTGTTCTTCAGGAAGAACTTGTCTCCGACGCAGAACCTGCATGGAGGCGAAACGAGAACAGAAACATGGCGTTTACGTAACTCGAGAGGGACGCAGAAGGACTCATTACTAGCAAAACTTGCAGGCTTTCCCACAGAGCCGCATCCCGCCCCCTCAAATATTAGCGTACGTTATCCTGCGGACACTTTGCTCGGTCTGGAAAGAGTATCTCCAGAGTGCACCTAGCATCTACTCCACCTGCAGCTGTTTCATAAATATACCCCACAGACGGAGCGCAGGCTTTAGCGCTGCCTGACGGGCCGCTGTCTCACTTGACCTTTTGGAAAGGAGATTATGTTGGTCAGGCAGAAGAGAGAGACAAAGAAGGCGGCAGAGAGGGAACGAGAGCGAGAGCGAGCGCTCCGTGTGTTTAGCCGTCCTAAGGGCCGCTTATCTTGCTCACAGCGAGAGTTCGACAAGGTCGGAGCGCCAGCGAGAGCTCGTGTCTACTGGCCAGCGTTTCCTACCCAACGCTCCCGCCTGTGTACGAGGAGAAAGACGATGCGTTTGAGTGTCTGCCAGTACCATTTTAACAATTAAAAGTTGGTTTTGGGAATGCAACGTTAGGCAAACATTAAAGAATAGTCTGGGTTTACTCCGAGATTAAGTCAGCAATGGAAATGAAAAATTTCTAAATGCATGTTATTGCTTTGAGTGTAACTTGAATTCACCAGTCATTTCCTCTGTGGTACCTTTTCAAAAGGTGCACTTTTGTACTTTATTTACCCCTAAAGGGTGCATATAAGTAGCTTAAAGGGTAATATTAGCACATAAAGTAATGTACACGCACAAGCAATGTATGGTAGTACATATACCCAGTCCCGTCCATACAATTTAATTCATATAATTTAAGTTCCTCCCCTAATTTTTTAAGAATCCATTTCACTCCGGTGCACACCATAACACGGAAGAAACTATTCCATTATATCATGACTTGCTATTACCTTGCTATATCATAACCTGCTATTACCTAAGAAAATCATTTACACTAAACCCCAAAAACAACAACGACAACAAAATAAATAAATAATGCTAAACTCAAGGGTACAGTGAGGCATTAACAGTGGAAGTGAATTGATAATATTTTATTTTGATAGTCCACTTTAAACATTCCACTAACTATTAGTAACTTTTCAAGTACGTCAACTACCACTCGTTACAATATTACTAGACTGTCTGCTTAATATCTGCCATCTATTTTGATGATCTTCTGCTGAACGTAAGTAGCTCAGTAGTTCATCAGGTTCTACTAACCCTAATCTAACAGTCTAATAATACTAAAGAGAATTGGTTGACATGTAGTTGTCCAAAATGTCTGAAAAGTAAACTACCGAAATAAAAAGCAACCTGAGAATTTCTGCAGGGTTGAAAGCAGAAATGTGATTCTCAATCATATTTGACCTGTAATGATGTTAAATCATAATTTTTTTTAAATCAATTTAGAGTTTTAGGCTGTGCATTGTCATGGCAACAAAGTTATAAATTGGATCTTTACACAAACTTTTGACTCGAATGTATTTATTTTTTGGAGAAACGTTCATTTTTGTGGTAATCAACAGTGTGTCTAATTTGAATTGAACATACAGCACTCAGGAGGGGTCGGACAAGATCTATTACCCTTTCCATCATTGTTGAATACAATGAGCGAGCTCTAGGATACTTTGTAAACAGCTTCCTCCCTCCCTCCCTTCGCACACACGCACTCCGGCCAACTTTTTTTTTATTTGTTATACGCGGCAATGTCAAGCGGGAAGGCGCAGCCATTAGTTTGGACCAAGTATCAACAAGTAATATCCATTAATCGTGCTTGTTGACACGGTGATTAACACAAAGCAGAGGTGTGCTTAATGTAATGGTGTCATTCACTCCAATAAAAACGTCCTGTTTAAATGACACATTCTTGCCAGGAATCCATTAGTGTCTGTCTTCTCTGACATCCTGGCCCTCTCCACCTCCTCTTCTGAGCACCTCCATCTCGCTCGTTCGTTCTCTCGCTTTCTCGGCTAATAGGATCTCTCTGTGTTTATTTACAGCCTGTGTTTTCTGTTCCCTCTTAGCCTCGTCGCAGCCCCGTTTCGCAGCGCCAAATTGTTTCTGCTTGGTGAAATGTCAACAGCGTTTGTGACATCTGTGTGCCAATTATGACGAGGATATTGCAGTCAGCCCATCAGAGGTAGCGGTAATAAATGCCCTTGCGCTGCCCTCCGTTTTTCTGCTCGTGCAGTCATTACCGATCGCCACATGTTTCCGAGCACCTACATTACCCTTAGCTTGATGCGTCCCCCTCGCCCTTCCCTTTCAATCTCTCATCCCAGATGAGTTCAACTTCAGATTGCTTTAATTGCTTTTTAGTATTTCCCATCAAGTGGAGTAGAAAAAAAAGTGAATGCATTTGATATAGTGTTTGCTCAGGTATGACCAGAAATTTGGGGCTTTTATGCTTTTTCTAAGGCTGCCGTTTTAACAAATTAACTGAGTGTGATTAATTATAAAGAAAATAATGTGATAAAAAAATTAATGCAATTAAAAATGCCCCTGACTCATATGTAAATTGCATTTAAATACTATCAGAGCATTGTAATTATTTAAAATGTATATATATATATTTTTACACATTGGTAACTCTTTGCAACAAGGTTAATGCATTAAATATAATTAACTAACAACAACAAACAGCATTTATTGTGATTTACTGGATTTTGGTGTTGGCTTTTTTCCTTTGTAAGTATGCCTTAACAATAGTAGGCTATATTTATAAATTAACATTAACCTAGTTTAATAAAATGCTGTAAAATAATTTAAAAAGTATAATATTTTTTTTATATAATGTCTTTACTATTTTTGTGCATTTATAGCTGACTATATGCAGACTATATTTTTGCCAAGTTAATAAAACTATTAAATAATATGCCAAAAATAGTGTAAATGGCTCTTAAATGTCTATTTAATCTGTTAAGCTGCCACAACAATGATTTTCATGAATTCGTAATTTATATCAATTTAAAAATATGATTTAATTACAACAATTCATGAATAACTAATATTGTTAAGATTGAGAAAATAAAAATAGCATTAAAAGAAATTAAATCTAAGTCGTTCAGTTCTTTTCATTTTCTAAGCAAAACATTTATAGATCTATGCAATTAAATGCAATTTTATCTGATGAATTAATCAGAATATCCTTCTAATTAAATCAGTTACGTTTAATTGATTGACAGCTCTATTTTTCTTAATTAACAGTGGCTTAACATTCTTCTAGTATTTCGCTTATTTTCTCGTTCTTTTATTTCCGCGTTGTTCCCTCTCTCTCTGCCTCTCTCCTTTTCCTCAGGTGTGACAGTAATGATGAATATGTCTATTGAGACCCATCTTGTTAAAGAAAAGATGGCTTCCAAGGCAGTGGACTTAATGATGTATGGCTTCGTCAGCTATTTGCCTCTGAGGTCTGTGTTAACTAGAGTAGTAACATTCCTCTTCTGTGAAATAACATGCTGGAGCTGAGTGGAGGAGAGAGGACTTGAAAGAGTGAGGGAAAAGAGAGAGGAAATGAATCACGGAGGGAGGTCTATAGACGGAGAGAAAGAAAGGGAACGTCATTGGATGTGAACAAGACATTATCCGACAGAATAGAGTAGATCTGCCGCAGTATCTGCAATGCAACCGCATGGTTTCCTCTAACGAATGGCGACTAGAACTGAGGTTTGCAGACGTCTCTGAGGGGACGAGACCGTCGTCTGTGGTGAAGTTGAGTTACCGCAGTCCCTGATGCACGTGCAGCCCAATTTGGCTCAGGCTTTGCAGACTTTCCGACAAGGACGGTGACCCGTACCGTGACCTCTCTGCCCTGCCACCCAGGCCTCGGCCTTCTCTGGATCTCCCATGGGGCTCCAGAGCGCCACAGCCCGGGCTCATCACCGGGAACTGGGACTCCTGAGGTCGGCTGATGAGGCCTGAGTGGACGACAGGCTCATCGATTAGCTGTCCCTTCAGGGCTGATCTGTGGCTAACGGCCGGCTAGAGTCTCAAAACCACACAAACACACTGCGCTCGTGCTCACCGCCGCGGCTGTCGCGCTGATCCCTGTTAACCGAGCTGAGGATATAACCTCAAGCCAGGTGATCAGATCATATCTAACCTATGAATAATCACGGCAGATTAAGTCTGGCTCTACAGAATGAGGGATAAAGACAAGACAGAGAATGTCTGATGTCATAAAAGTTTGGAATTTTACTGTTCAGTGTATTTTTATCTTTTATTAATATATATATATATAGGTATATAAAGGTTAGTTCCATTTCTTGATTCTGATTGGTCGGCAGCTGTGTTTTATTTATGATACAGAACGATTGTGTATCACTGACCAACACCCTTAGCAACCACTGTTAGAAACATAAACTATCAGTAATACAGCATAAAACTATTCCGCGTATTATGTATTTTGGCAAAATGGAATGTTTGTTATTTATTTAATAAAGTAAGAGTGACCCCTGCTAGCGTTACGTTTACACAGTTTGTTTTTGAAACTAAAAGACAGAAAACACGTTTTTTCCATGCTATAGGGATAAGCAGATGTCTGTGTGAGAGAAAATATCCTATGATGTTAAAAAATGATGCAGTGGATGATAAGATATTCTCTGGTTTTATTTAAGCTCCATTAGATGAAAAAATTGCATTTTAAACAAAAAGAATGAGTGCTGCTTGCTAAATGATAGGTGAACGCAATTGGAGTCCATCCTCCAAGAAACATTTGTTCACTTTTTCGTTTAAAAGTCTCTTTCATTGCTACACCAGTAGGTGGCGACAATTTTGTTTTTGTGTTTTTGGCCCAAATAAATCCTGAAGACCTATCAAAAGTACTTTACATGAGCAATGACAGCAGCGAGGCCGTTCTTTGGGCAGTGCAACTGGTGCAGTTGCAATGGCCCCGTGTTTTAGGGGGCCCTGTGTTGAATGGACTGAGAAGAAATTAACTGACCAATAACGCACCAAGGGGGCCAGCTAAGGGCGACCCTGGACAGCAATACACTAATATACCGCAATGTGTTCAGTAAAGAACAGCATATAGATTTAGTTGGTCAAGTTCACAGTGAGTCTTTAAAGGCAGGAAAAGCCAAACAGTCTGCTTTAAAAGTGAGAGATCTGACTCTTATAATTCGTTAAATTACGTAGAAGTTTCTGGTTTTCATATACGTGAGCCAGACATAGTTCAGGACTCTCTTTGTGGAAATCAAGCTAATCACGGGCGGTATTTAATGGTGCTTTTGTGTGGCCTGACTAATGAAACGACTCTGTAGGAGATGATGGCCTTGCTGATGTGTGTGGGGAAAAGGAGGGGTGGCCCAGCTGTATTAAAAGCTTGATTGTAATAATTTAAGCATCAAACGGTAATGTCGGGACATTACTGACCCTCATGGAGAAGCATAATTATACGCCCTGACCTCTACCAACCCGATAGCCTGCTCCAAGCATCAGAATGCCTGTCCCACGTCACTGATGGCGAGGAGAGCGTTTTGTAAGATGGATTAGATGGCTCTTTTAAAGGCCATGGCCTCTTTAATATTGTTTGAAGAGGGGAAATGAGAAGGGAGAAAGCAGGGTAGGATGTATATAAAAGTAGACGGAAGGGAAACGATTGAAAAATGGGAACTGAAGTAACAAAACAATCCTTATTTAAAGGAAGGAGGCGGGGCATTTTTATAGCGGGCATTTGATAGGAAGATATTTTAGTCCAGGATGAGTCATCAATATTTGTCACTGTAAATAATTTTGTTCAAGGCTTTGAAAAAATATTATAGTATGCAGAGAACCTGGAAATTAAGATACATGGAATATAAGCCATAAACCATTTTTTGATATCAGGAGGTTCTTGAACTACGAAAATGGGCAATTTTACCCCTGATTTATTCATGATTTTCGTTCAAGCACTAAGTGCATAGAACAAAACAAATGGGAAAAAATGAAATCAGGGCCGACTGGCTAGTGAAAACAATAATGCGCAATGTGTTTCCCTAAAAGATCTCCTTCCATCAAAGGCTCTTGAGACAGACTTGCTGTTTGTGTTGATGTTTATCAAAGAGCATCACTGGACTGAGGCTGTACTCGGGTAATGCGGCGAGCTGTCACAATGACGGACGCGTCATGAAAAGCCCCGCCGTCCTTTTCTCTTTTGGAGGAGTCCATCAAAATTTGCGAGGCTTTCTCGAAAGGCACTGACAGAACAACAAAGTGTCTGAGACATGTCGGGTGGCGGGTGTCTGTGGAGATAATGTCTCGTCAGCTTGTTGACAAATGAATTTTCTCTTGGTCAAATGGGGGGTATTTGCATATCAGACTGTTGATGCGGTGCTCTCTCGGGTAGTGTTTAGACCATAGGAGAGCCAATGCAGGAATTTATGATTTGTGTAGGTTTGGTTGTTGAGTTTATTCGGGATATAATCTGCTGTATTTATATATGTATACTGGGCCTAATGTACTAGTCTCAACGAAAAATGAAAAGGTTGCTTTACCTGTCAGTCATAAGGCCTCTTGGGTGGGCTTTGGCCAAGTTTCCCATCAGTCTGAAAATCTGGCTCTATGCAAGACTAGACGTGTATAAGCTGCATATACGAATTAGAAAACTAATTGGTTAACTAAATTGGTTAATTAGAAACCAAAGTGGCATTAAATAAACAATTACCCTTTTTGCAATTACTTTTAACCAACTTGTTCCAATGTGTGTGGGTAATCAGTTCTTCTCAAGTCCAAGTGTCTTATGCTCACATAGGAAATTATTTGATCCCAATACAGTATTCCTATTTGAAATGATTGTTTTCTGTTTAAATCTATTTATGTTTATTGAAATAAAAATGTAATTTTTTTTCCTGTCATGCAAAGCTGAATTGTCAACACTCATTTTATTCTTCAGCGTCACTTGATCCTTCAGAAATAATTAGAATACATTGATTTGGTGTTTAAAATGTTTTTTATGTAAGTTCAGTATTTAAAACCATTGTATTTGTGGAAACCATGATAGTGTTTGTTAAGGATTTTTGATTAATAGAAAGTTTGAGCACTTATTTGAATAGATTTTTTTGTAGCAGCATTACTGTCCCTTTTAGTCTATTGAATATGTCCTTGTTGAATAAAAAAGTATTTCTTTCAAAAAAAAATTCACTGACCCCAAACTTCGAGCATAATAAATTGGATCTCGTTTTATATTTTTTTTATGTAATGCAGTGCATTTTTAAACATGGCATAAAAAAACCCAAATACATTTTAGGACATGAATGTGAGTTTGCTGCGAAGGACACCTATGTTCATTCATCTCTCCACCAAAACATCCAAAAATGTCAATAAACTGACAGGAAATTCAAGCTTCAGTCTGAGATATGGGCAATTAGCACCGGCTCCGTGCTATAAATCTTGTGGTGAACACCAGTGAAATTGTGATGGGCGAATGAAAGATGCATAGAGGCCTCGTCAGAGCGTGTAAAGCAGACTGACGCCGATTTTATTAAACAGTTGATCGGCTAGCCTAATGTAAAAAGAAAGATTTGCCTGCCTCTAAATGGGCTGTAATGCTGGGCCGGCGGGTGGACCTGTCTGTGACTCTGCTGATGAAGATTAGCTGACTTCTTAGATTAGGTGAGCGTGGTTCGTGCAGTCAAGTGAAGTGGCAAGACAATAACCCGGTGTTAATTGAGCGTAACCGGATCCTGCAATCTGCCCCTCTCATGTGTACTGCTCTCTGGCACCTGTGTGTTTGTATGAAGCAGGTATCTAATGAACAGCCGTGCGTGAGGTTTCTTCTTTATTCGACTACGTTCTAAGACAAATGGCCTCTTCTTAGCTTGAATGAGGACAAATCCACAATTTGCCCAAACTAATGAAGAAAACCTATTGTTAGTGTTAGTAAAATATTCATTTTAACATGAAAAGAAGATTTAAACCCTAAGAAGGGGCGATTCATGATTTTTAAGGGATATTTCGTTCCTGATAATCACTGTGCTCATGATACTTTGGATACAAATATGTCTATTAAATAGCAGTTTTTGTGGTAGTGTGATTGCTACATGTGGGCTTTGCAGTTCAGAGATGTTGGTAAGAATCACTAGAAACTACAAATGATGGTGGTTCGATACTTGAATATTACTGTGCCAGCAGTGCAAAGGTTGCTGGTTCAAACCCCTGAAGGGCGATTCATGTGCTGGAGAGTTATCCCCGTATCACTGTTTTGCCCTTGAGCAATGTACTTCTTGCTCCAGGGAGAGTGTAGTTGTAGTAAACACACTGATGTAATTTGGATAAGAAAACATCTGCCCAAACCGTCTTTTGGTGGTAGGGTGGTGGGCTTTAATTCGAAGGTCATTTTTCAAAGCCTACAAGGTTTGATTCATGAACCGGAGAGTTGCTGGGATTCCCTATCGCCATTTTGCCCTTGAGCAAGACACGATAGAGGGGTTAAGCGGGACCGTCCTTGTAGCAAATGTGCCATAAGATGCTTTGGATTCAAGACAGCCTTTGAGTTTTAAAAGGCTCAGCACATCTGCACAGAGATATACGTATGTTCAAGTACTTGGAAATGTTGAAGAACTGAATATGATTGGACTAACCTCTGGTTACACAGCTGGCAGGCGAAGCAGTCCAGGTGATAGACGTTCTCCTTGGCTCTCATGACCATCTCGAATGCTGGGATGAGTTTACTGCAAGCCGCACAGTTCCCCGTCACACCGAACAACCTGACAGATTGAAAAAGATATGTTTCAGAAACAATCTTTAAGTTGGACTTTAGGGTGATTCATGAACAAATTAATCTTACGAACCATAGTTCATATGGTTCATTTGATTCAATTTATATATCAAAGATATATCGAAAACCAGTGTAGAACAAATTGACAATTGGCTTTAATGAACCAGTTATTTTAATAGAATCCAAAACGTAGCGCCGATTTAATAGAAGCAAAAAGTTTAATCTGATTCACAAAGAAATTACTTTTAGGATTTTTTTTTCTAGTAAACAAATGACTCCAAGGAAAACAGTGTAGTCCAGTTCACAAATAAAAGACTCTTTTGAACTGATTCCTACTAGTGAATCATATATATACAGACTAGTGCAGTATACTTTACAAACAAATGACTCTGAATCAAAAACCTAAAAATGAACAATGTAGTCTGATTCACAAACAAATGACTCTGAGTCTGTCCTTAAATGAATAACCTCTTTTCATTCCCATATATGGGAGTTTATTATACAAGTTTATTATATTATATAGATAACCAAAAAACTTTACCGATACCAAGCCTACTTCACTATTTCCCATGATGCATTTTGTCCATATGTAAGGTTTTAAACGACAACAATGCATAAGTGGAGTGCGATGTGACCATCATGGAGATGTCCTGACCGGGTGAGGTTAGCACCACAGAGCCGCTGCCCAGGGACGAGCCTATTATTTTCCAGCCCGCTCGCGGGACATTACAGAGAGGATTCATTAGGGATTCATGGCTGTTACTCCACCACGACCTAGACCAAGTAAAGGGGGGAAGGGGGAAAAGAAATATCTGATAACGAAATCATATAACAAAATAACCTATTAGGCGGACTTCTCCGGGCACTTTTAGCCGTCGTTGTTAAAATGATAAAACTGCATGCCACTCTCCGGCTCTGTAAGAGATCGCAATCTGATAAATGATCTCGGGGCCTGGGATATGCAGGGTTGTTTATTAACCTTCAGAAACTATGTTTCCCACAGGCAAATAAAAAAGAGCCAAGCAGATAGATTGTACTCTCATGAATACCTACAAAATTAAAGGCTACTGTCAGCACACCTTGAGACGATGAAGGATACCTCCAATAGCTTTCCAGGTAAGAGGACGATGAAAACTAGAGTTTGTCCTGTGGATTGGTGCCGATTTAATTAAAGGAATTATGCCTTTTTCTTTGAGCTGTCTAAATATAGACACGTTCGCGATATCACGTCTCCACTATTTTCAGAAAAAGTGCATAGCCAGAAGGCCTCAGCATGAAAGAGATGAAATGATGAGGCATATTTTTTCCACTCACATCTTGCAATTTATATATATATATAAATCTATATATATCTAAATGCAAATATAAAAGGATGACAGATTCGCTGTACGATAACTCGCTTATATAAGGAAAATTATTATGGCGCATTAATGCACGTTCTGAAAAGACAAGACGCATTAATGCACGCTCTGGATTTCAGTTGATGAATGATAGATGATATCCATATGAAAAAATGATGCTTGAAGGTCTTTTTGTCATCAGGTTGAATAAAACTAGTACTGGGTTTGCCACCCTTAGCGAGCTGTGAGCTCAAAACGTCTCGTCTCGTGCAAATTTAAAGTAACCAATACCTTTCCTGGAATTGGACAGTCATGCCTTTTTGCTTTGAGCATTTGAGGACAGAGGTCTGTGCTTTGCCAAACACACAAAGCATTAAGTGAAGACGACTGTGCTCACCTGAGAATCTAGCCGTGTATTACACGCGCTGCACTGAGAAATCAATAGATGTGTTTTTATTCAAAGAACTGACTGTATTTTTTTCCATGTAATGGATTGTGATCCATCAGAAAGTAGATGTAAGTGGAGTATCTTGATGTACAATGATGTTCTTTGGGGAATTTGTTTTGAGGCTTCATTTTGACTGCTGATTTTAGCTATTCCCTTGTTTCGAAACTGACAGATTTACTCTTGGCTCATATTTTCACACAGCGCATTAATATACTCCTTTATTTTTGAGTTTCGAGTTGAGTTAGATCGTGTGAAAAGGGAGAGTCTTGAGAATTGACTGAAATGGTTTTGCAAGCCAGCATATTTACTTATCTGAACTCATCTTTGATGAATAACCACTGTACTAGATTAAAACTGTTTGATACGAGTTCAGCTCTATTTACAGCTTTAGTGGCATACTGTTGATGGGCAAAAGAAAATTAATTTGAGTCATCCTTCAATTCTAGCTTTTTAATAAAATGCTGAAAAAAATGACATTTATTTTGATTAAAAATATAGCAAAAACAGTAATATTGTGAAATAATATTACAAATTGAAACAAGCTTTTCTATTTTAATCTATTATTTTTATTTATTTTTATGAATTTTCATCTGCCATTGCTAATATTTTTATTCGATGCTCAAGAAACTTTGCAACGTAAAGTGTCCCATCATGGAGTTTTTAAACATGACCTTCCATGAAGTGTGTAACAAAGCTGTAAATGAATGAAAACATCCTGCAAAGTTTTAAGTCTAAAGGTGTACAAAGTTATTGAATATGAAACATTAGCATATTGGCCATCCATTTGTTGGTCTTTTTACATTGGTCTGAATGAAAATGCAAATTCCTTCTTTGCCACTAGGGGCCACTTTTAGAGCCTTAAAAAAGCTCACAAACACAGATTTAAATGAGATCAGCTGATCACCAGACTGGTTTGAAAAAATTAATCGCTAAACAAATCATTTGGGAGTCACTAGTGGTGAATCTCCACGGACATTAAGACCCACTTCTGCTAAAAGTAGGGAACTGTGCCACGAGCATCCAACGTCCCTCTATATAGGAGACTCTCAGAGATCTCTGTTTCTCAGCCCAACAGGAAAAGAGGAGGGGCAGTAAGACGGATGAAGCCCTACCTGCCACTTGTCTTTCACCGGTCTGCCAGTTTGATGCCGCAGACGCTAATGGCTCTCAAGGGAGGCGGCAAATTAAGCGTGCTTGGCTTGTAATGAATTCGGAGGTGCATGTTCTCTAAATGCAGTGTGCAAGAGAAAAACCTAAGAGTCCGGAGACAAATGCAGACCGGTTCAACGGAGTTTATCGCTCAGTCCGGTTTTTATTCGATGGTCAGTGGCTTTGTAATATTTGTAGAGTGTTATAGAGGAAATCAAGCTCCATTCGACAAAATAGCATGTATATTTTAGCAGGCTGAAGAGGCAGCATGAAATTAAAATTCATGGCGGCTCGGATTCATAAGTTAAAAGAGAATGCGCAATCAGTACCACCTGATTGGACACAAAAGGTGTTGGAGGTGCACAGCGGCTTTTCACAGTTGAATGGCACCTATTTGATGAGAGGAAAACAGACACCAATTAAATTATTCCACAAGGCTTTATCCTAGTGGTCGCAGAAGCGAGGCTCAAGCGTGCAGCTTTACTGTAATCATTAGACAGTGCCCCAATGGAAAATGCATGAGCTATGTCACCTCAATATTCTCATCCAGTTCGACAAAATCCTTGTAAATTACTCCCTATCAAACGAGACCCCTCTGGGACTCTAATATGAAAGTGATTCAGATAAGACAAAGAAACGAGACATACTGTTATGGTCCGAACTGTGTCATTTTGGGACCCCTTACACTCAGGGTTTTCAACCGGTGGTCCATGGAGAAGATAATTAATTTCTAACTATTAACTAATTTCTAATTTTTGACATAATGATCCAGTGTGGTAATCAGGGTTCTGCACCATTCACAAGTGAATTAAGAATGTCGTTTATATTTTAATTCAGTTCCTGAATTTAAATTAATTACAGAGGTAGCAAACATGATACATAATCTGCTATTTGAGTTCGAATGTAAGGACGTTTTTTTTAAGGTGTCCTTGTTACAATCTAATTATAAAGTTAAGTACTGAGTATTAATTGAGAACAACATTAACTATAGGGTTAGTTGCTTAAAATGAATGCATGAATTCATATGTTAATTCATGAATGTTACTATTACAGTAAATATATGTAAGGACACTGTAAAGGACACTGTAAAATAAACTTTGATGACAGATACATTTGAATGAGGTATAAAATACCACCTGTATAAATTCATATTTAGTTTGATACATTGCATTTGTGGGCCAATGCGTGGGCAAAAACACTTCATTTCTTTTAGAATTTCTTGAAATTCCATTTCTGTTAAAGTCCAATTCTATTCTATTTCCTGTCATTCCGGTGCTCTTGAGTTGAAACAGAGCCTAAATTCTGTACAACCTAGCAAGATAATGTTTTAAATGAAATTTATAATGGAGAAAATATCGCTTTTTTTATTCTTTGCTTTCTAGCTGTGATTCTGGGTAGGGGGTCCTGGGCCCTGTAAAGGTTAAAAAAATAATAATAATGTGATTTTGAGCAAAGCATAGCATAACGTTTATCTGAAACGTCAGGCCTGTATTCTTTTCGCTTCATTTGTTTGGCCATTTTCTGAACATCAAGGGCAACAAATTAAGTATTACTTTCTCCTTTCTGTACCTCTTTTTTCCCAAGAAAAGAGAAAGAATGATAACACTGCCACCTCCAGAAGCATTTGAAATTCTGACAGTGCTCCCTCTCTCCATCTTGCTCCTCTCTCCCGCCGCCACCCCCGCGACTTCAATCGCTCTGGCCTCAGCATGCATTCATCAGCTGCCGAATTAGAATTTGTTTCCTCACAAACCATTGATCATCGGCCTATTACCAGGCAAATGACAGTTAATTACCCACTACATTAACCACCGGGACCCGGGGACCGGCCGCCTGTGCCATCAGTCACAGTGATGAATGTGGCAAGTTCAGTAATGCGCGGCCGTTCTCGCGTCCGCCTGCCACGCTGAGAGCAACCCCTGGATCTCACTTCTCGGCACCCAGGGAAAATCTATGGCAATCTGCATAATTACAGGCTCAGGGTTAATAACAGACAAATGATTTGTTGCGTCTCGAGCAGCAGGCTCTCTCGCTGCTGCCGTGCGGCGCTGTGTCTGCGGTTAGCATCGGCGCTAACTTTAACGTCAATGTTTGGGGAGCTGTGAGTTGAGGCTGGAGAGCCTAAAAAAGTCAGGTTATAGTTTTAAATATTGATGCTTGCGTTATCAATGTTGTACAGAGGATTGATTCTCGCATACAAATATTGACTGTAAGTGTTTGGGATCTTGAGTTAAAAACTTGCTAGAAATTTTATTATTTATTAGCATATAAATGCATGCGTTTCATGAGAATCTAAGCAAGGGGGGAAAAACACTAGCAGCAAAAAGAAGCATCATCTGGACTTACTTTTACTAACATGACTTTTTTTATAAGCATTCCTCTAGAATTCTCATTCTAGCATTTAATTGGACCAAAATTTGACTTTGCAGTACAGAATGTTTGCTTTATTATTATCCGGACTACAAAGATGAATAATATATATATGTCGGCTTTCAGAAGTACACTAGCATATAGGTGACCTGAAAAGCTTGTCTATATAGAATAAATGTTTGAAAAGTGGTTTATTAGGGTTTACAAATGACTGATTATGCATTATAATTATTGTTAATAAAGGCAAAATAAAAACAGAGTTTGATAATGTGAAGTTTTGGCCTATTTGATTATTATTTTTAAAGTTAAATTGTTGCAATTACCCTTTAACCTCAGAAATTGCAGAATGTTCCACTTAAACGAGTTTTCAGTTTCGATACTATTGGGATTGAAAAGAAAAGTCGCCCAACCCTATACAAAAAGCAGGAGGGAGCAGTTGGCAGATGCTATCAAACGTGTACTTTCTTCAATCTAGCGCCTACACGTGTGATTTTCAAAGATTAAACAACTCTTGGGGCAAAATTATTTCAATTACAGCGGGCGTGACCTGGGAATTGTCTGTGGGATAAGATTTTCCTCCTTGAGTGCCCTGACTTTGCCTGGCTGCTGGCTCAATCAGTTCTAATCTGCACCTGGACTCTGATATCCTAATGATGAATTATGGGCCTCTCAGCTTTCCACTGCAGGGCAGATAGAACAGCTCTCCGCTGACCTGTCAGCCCGCTTAGGCTGAGGCAGAGACCCACGATAATTACCCAGAGAAGACCATGTGCGTGTTTAAAACTCATGAGCATCACATGAACATCATTCAGTCATTAGGCCCTTCACTCTGTCTCTTCCTCTCCCTCACCTCGGAAAAAGCGCAGCGGAGACGGCTTTTACAACCGGGGCGTGAGATCGAGCGCAGAAATTCCTTCAGAAAGTAAAGGGTAATTGTTTTCTGACATCGAAAGTTACTGCCTCTATCTGCCTCAACAGGGTAATTACTGTAAACAGCTCTCTAAGAAGACAACAACTTGAGGAATTGACTTGAGAAACCGCTATTATGAGATAATAACGTAGAGACTCGTATCAGGAGATAAAACGCTGACTTTAATGGACTCCTGAAAAACAATGGCAGTCAAATATTTTCACGCATCTGTGTATTCAATGAACAGCCGAGATGAAAGGTGCAAAGCCTCTTTCAAGTGAAAATCACAGCGAAACGCTAAATAATTATGCCCTCGCCATACAAAAACCGTCCAAAAGCTTTGGAGGGCTTTTCAGCAAGAAAATCTGGCAGGGGTGTGCGGGGATTCTGAGGGGTATTTTGAAGAGGGGTGTAATGAAAGTTTTCAACCCCCGCAGGGCCCAGATGTGCACTTTGATAGGCACTTCTCGGTGCCAACCCACCTGCAGTTGCAAGCTGGGCACCGGGGTGTGCCACGCTAGCCCTGCAATTATCTGCACCAAACATGCGCAGTCCCACGAGTCATTGCTCTTCACAGCTAATTAAGCTAATCTCAACTGGAGGGGACCATCCAAAAACATAATGTGTCCAGGCGAGTGATCTCAAAACCGTTTAGCTCGAATGGAAATGCCGCCGTTGTGAGCTTTACGTTCTTGAATGCAAACAAAATGGCGGATGATGCAGAGGCTGCGTTCACACAGTCAGTGTTTAGGATTGACAACAGCACTTTCAAATTGTCGTAAAATAGCAAACGACGCAAATTCAGTGATTAACAGCTAACTCTATTCAAGACACTACTAACTTTTTTAAGTGATCTTAAAACAATCTTCACTTAAACCCTTTCTAATAAATGTAATATTTAAATACCTGTGTCCTTTAGCAACTAGAAAAATATACAGAAATTGAATAGCGTTATCAAACACTAAATTCTATTAGGCAAGTATAAATTGAGAAACTTTGCAAATTATTTAATTAGTCAGAAGCAAAACGAATACTGTCTGTATAAACAAAAAACTAAAGTCAAGCACCGTTTCTGTTCCTGCTAATTATTAAAGATGCCAACTTCCATAACAATTGACAACCGGAATAATAGTTTCCAAAAAGCTGCTCTCAATGCACATGCTAAACAATCTCATCTGATTTACCTGACAATTTCAGACAGTCACTTTTGTTATTAACCAAACTGTTTGTGAACTCATGCATTTAGCACTTTAAACCAGGGCTGACAACCTCATTCTGTTGCTTTGTTAATAGAGAAAAGCGTTGTTGAAAGAGCGTCCTACGGTTGTTTATGGCATCGCCGAATAAAACGCGTTGAGCTGTCGCGTTAGGGCATTGTGTAGGTGTCGGCACATTAAATGGATCATTCTAAAGGTCTAACTTCATAGAAAATGCTGGAAAGATGCATTGCAGTGTATGTGGCCTTTGGTGAATGATAGTTATGGCTACATGAAATGCTTTGAAGTATACATCACCTAGGAGCGAATGTCATTTTAGAGAGGGAGCAAAACAACTTTTCGATACTCTAAACCATAATGTACTTGAGAGATTGTGTCTATTTAAAAAAAAAAAAAAAAAAAAAGAGATGCCCTTCGCTCTTAAGAAGTTAAAAGAGCTGTCAAAAATGAGTGTTTGTTGTATGTTCTTCATTTTTGCAGAACTCATTTTCTGCCAAGGATTGAAAAGAGGGAGAAAACAATACCGTCCTACCCCTGACCCCTTAGCTGAATCCCTGACCTTTCCATCAGGACAATTTAGCATGGAAGAAAAATAGAGGATTAAGTATTTGCACCTCTACTTCAGATTCGATCGATGGTGATTACAAGTGCCCATTTTGACCTCTCCGCGATTTCAGATTACATGTGAAAAGCCCAATTTAATTACAGGAAGTCAAGAACACACACATTTGCAAGAATGGAGCATTATTGGCCACGTAATTGCCAGACATGTGAAGTGAATTGTATTGAGGAGAGGTTAATGGTGGCAAAGCTTTTTTCCAAGCACAACATAGCAATTATAGGACGCCTTCAGAGCTTTTAACATCTCCACGCCATCTCATTTAACACAAAATAGAGGCGAGAGGGGACGCTGGATTTCTTTGTTCTGTAGCTTTATCTGTTAATTTATTTCCTGAGGACGCAAGACTTAAACCATCTGTTCCTCAGATGAGAATTTGTTCGTAATATGGAGGCCTCCTGCTTCGAGCCGCTGTTTCAAATGTCACAAGACACGAGAAACTGTGAGAAATGGAGAATGAGATGAAAGGAAAACATCTTGGGCCTTATTGAAGGATCAAAATCATTCGTTTGCAGCCAGAAACTGGACACTGTCAGAATCTGTTTGTATTTCAGCCAAAGAATATAATGAAATTTAATTTGACATTACGTATAGTCACATATAACACAGTCTTGTGTCTTAAAACCATGGCAAATAATTGCTACTGTTAACTGACACTGAACAGCTTTGTTTTATTTAGTAATGATTCCTAAATCTGTAATATTTATTATTAAAATAATGAATAAGGTTTCTATCACTTGTATGCAAAGCTTTGCTGTTTTTAAGAATGATATTCAGTCCTTAAAAAAGGTGGTATTATGTATCAGTGCAGATAATATAAATATGTTTGTAGATATTTCTATTTAATCACATCAGTTTATTTTTGTGTAGGTTTTTATTTTAAATCATTTTACCAAATTTGATATATTTTTCAAACATATGCTGCAAGCTTCAAATCTGTCAGTACAAGTGAAGCAACAAATTCTTCAATAAAATGTTTCTTAAGTTGTTTTGAACTGTACAAGCTTTACTGAGTTTGAATAGATTTTATGTTGTCGATGATGGATGGATATGCTATTACTATACTACATGTGCATCCATTTAGTTTTATCCCTTTTTGAATTCAGCTGTCTTGTCAGAGAAATTTAATTAAAATACAATTATATAAGTAACAAAGCAAAGACGACCGAATAATCAAGTTTTTAAATAAATGATATGTAAAACAATGTCATTTTTAACTATGTACAGTTAGGAAAGGAGAAAACCAATAGTGCCATATTGTTACAGCATTACATTTGTAGATCCCATCTGTGAAAAGGTCTTCAAAACCAACCTGATTAATTTTCCTTTCCTTTCTTTACTGAAAAGATAATTAAGAAATATTTAATGTAGGATTTTAATTAGACAGAATCCTGAATGCTGCCCCACATTGAGCTTGAGGGGTGTTTTTGTGGACCCAATGATTGAAATGTTTTAATCACTGATAAAATAGATTGGATATATTTTTTTTTCTCCTAGGAATTCCCAGTGGCAGTTAAAATGAAAACCACCTTGATATTATTCAGAGTAAAGTAATTAGTAGAATGAAGATAAAGCCAAATGAACTCTTGATCAATACATTAACCGGCACCCCGCTCTCTCCACCCACCTCCCTCTTTTCAAAATCAAATTAATTATACGCACTCCTCTCAGTATCAAAACCCTCTGTCGCTTTGTGCCAGGGACATATGGGTATCAGAGTAATGCGTTACGGACAGCAGCACCTACACTTCCCGCGGTGTGATGCTTCTTTTTTATGCAGATTGGTGGTAGAGAGAAGCGAATCAGTGCAAATGATCTTGCTATCCAAGCCTGACAATGGAGAGGTCTCTAATGAACAGGCCAAGAGCAGACTGCTTTTTTTTAAACGAGAGCTTACAAAGGCCATGGGTCTGATCAAATCCAAATATCTGGAACGGATAGTGTGGAGCGATGCCGCAGTAACTTTGATTGGAGGGAAGCTGCTTAGCAATTTTACGACAACCTGCTTTGCCCATCATGTTCCTTTTTTCTCTTTTGTCTGTGCAAGCGTATCATTTCACTGTAGAGTACAAAGTTAGCTCTTTTGACTTTGCTTACTCCGAATTGGTCAATGCTATATAACAATTAAAAAGAAAAACAGGAAAGACTCTGCAGTTCTGTTCTCTCTCGGTCTTGCAGTTTAAATGAGTGATGACGTTTAACATGCAATGTACAGAGTGCCAGTAGTCACAGGACAACACTCTATGGGAAAGGAACAAACTAGTGTGTGCGATTGATTAGGACACGCATGGCTAATGCAGAGGAGTAAATATAGGGCTGACTTGTACAGACTTTGGCGCACTTCGGCTTTTTTAGCATTTAGAGATTAAAAGTAGATGGAAAACTATTGTGATTCAGCAAATTCAATGTGGCAGCAGCACCCCTTTGCCTCTATTTTTATGCATTTGGTACCCATGTCATATATACATGTAATGCATAGGTTAGTTGTGATTTTAGGAATGCGTTGATTATATTTTAGGGGTGTTAAGAAGTTAAGGAGAGAGAAGAAAAAGGTAAGTGAAAGGAAGGAAGAGGAAAAAAAATAAATATATGAGCGGGAAAAAAATTGATCTAAAGATTTTTGTAATAGGAAGATTCAGGTGAGGTTGACAGTTTCTCTAGAGCAGTAATGTTGAAATGGCTATCAGCCACACAGTAAGTATCCGTCACACTTGCACAAGGGCTATATCGGATGATTTAATAAAGTTGTTAATTCTTTTGGTGAGATGGACTTGTTTGTGGATGTGTCCAGTTCAAGGGCAAACCTGAGGGCCTCATTTGCATTCTTCTCTTTCTTTTGGCTCTCTCATGAATAAATCAGGGCGTTAAAACGGCTGCATTTACATCTCATTTTACACAAGCACTGGGTCTGACTGGTTTCACCCACACCATTAACACTGAGAGAAAAATACTTGATGCGACACCTAAATATAAAGGAGAACGCTACATTTTGATTACAGTCAGAATAATGAAATAATTTTGAGAAGAGAAACCATTTAACGCCTTGCCAGCAGTGCTCTTCAGGTATTTACCAATACTGGGAAAAAAAAATGTGTGCCTGCTGCACTTTTCAGTCAGGCTACGCTTTGGTCTGCTGCTCTCGATAGAAGCATGTGTATTGATGTAACATCCACAGCAAAATAAGCCTGACCATGTGATCATATGAGATATTTTGGCAGATGCTGTGTGCCTGGAGCTGAGGGGCTGAGGTGAGGAGCATCCAGCGGCGTCTCACAGTTCCGCTAGGCAGCACACTAATTGAGAAGTCGCTCAGGGGTTGAGCGCAGGGGGCTCGCTGCACTGCGCTCCCTATCCAAATCAAGCCCCTGTAAGTGGGGCTGACATGGACCAATCACCATCTGGAGGTTCCTCCACTAAACCCCCGCCACTTCCTGACTACCATGAAAGAATCTGCTGCAATCCTCCCCCTCCTTTATCTCCATAAAAGGCTCATTACTAAGGTTGTGCAACTGAGGGTCTGAGGCCAAGCCTGTCCTCACGAACTGCAGTGTAACTGTCGGCGAGCAGAGTTGACTGCCTTGTGGAGGTCCATAGAGCTGCCAGTCATATGTACACGAAGACGGCAAAGTATTCCAGAGTGGGAGAGGGTAACACGTACAGAGCCCTAAAGCTAGCATTTCAGAGAAGGTCCAAGATTTAAGTTGGTGCTGTGGTGCTTTGTTCTGTTTGCTTGTTAAACTTGCATGTGAGAGAGACAGCGGTTGATGTTCAGGTTGGGTACTGAGAGGCTTTGTGATCTCTGCAAACTTATCACTGCAAACCTAACGGTGTAAGCATAGTGGACAGGTCTGGAGAGAGGGAACTTGCTTGGACCAGGGACCCACAAAGCTGTACTAAATAATTGGATGTTCAGAAAGTGCGAAGGCGAGGAATGGGAACGCCTTAAACAATAAGTTTGAGATCTTAGCCTTCGATGTGCTTCTCAGTCAAACAGCTGGGATTTCAAAAAAGAGCTTGCGGATTTACTGACTATGCCACTTGCACTTGAGGAGAAAACCGTAAACTGGAGGTGTAGGTTTTATGAGATTGCGATGCAGACCAAATCGGGTTTACACCTAACGGCAAAGCACTGGCCAAAATAACTTTGAGCATGTGTCTGATCCTGCAACAACATTGGCTGTCTTTGTTCCTCTGCACAATTCCCTATGAATAGTTTAAAAGCTACCAGGCCAAGCAAGGCGATGCTTCAGAGAAGTAGGGTTTATTTTTTCGGCCTCCCTCTTAGGGCAGGGAATCCATTCCTCTCTTGTTTGCTGGACTGGGACTGCTGCTTTATCACAGGTAAAAGAGGAATTGGTTTTGGAGGGACTGCACTGGGAGGAGGTTGGAGAATGAGCCGCAAGGTTTTCAAATGGCTGTGTTTTTGAGCCAAGATGGCGGATAGGTTCCAAGCGCACAACCCAGAAACAAAAGCCGATCGGTGTCTGCCAAAGCTCTGGGGGCGGCAGAGGGGCTTGCATATCTCGGCGTGTCAAGCGACAAGGCTGGTTATCACACTCTCGCATGCCGGCAGAGAAGAGATGCCAGCCAAGGATGCAGTGGCACCACATCCCCAGCCACAGCTGTGCCAGGCAATGTTTTTTTCTTGTACAAGAACACTGAACAAATTTAAATAGAAAATTAGAAAGACAGTTACAAAAAATACTGACCTAATAAACTCTTCTAAAAGCACACATCTCTTGCTTGCTAGCACTCAGTCAGGCCTCTCTAAAATGATATTCTTGATCTTCGAGATTTCCCCTTAACAGCAGATATAATACGTGGCTGATATTCTCCAGCTGCACCTCTGCTTAATCTGCAAATCCGAGTGGATCATGGACACACTAGAAGCGGAGAAGAGCTCAAATGAGGTAATATATGCATGGAAATGACCTATGGCAATCCTCACAAAGAGGGGGCTGAGAAAGGTCAAATAGCCTCCAAACTGTGCTCAAGTTTAATTAAAAAGACAAAGACGAGCGGTAAATTCCATACGCTCAGCCCAGATTACGGCTTCTTGCTTAGGAGAGCCCAGGCCTGGGTTCTTTCAGGAAGCTCCCGGACCTCTTCCCAGACGGCCTTGCGCCATTTTCCCTGTTCCTTTGATGTCAATATAGAGCGTTTATTAAGGGCATAAAGGTTAATCTCTAAGGAGCCAGGATATCAAATGGCTTGGAGCGGAGGAAAAAGAAATCCACATAAATGTCTTTTGGAGAAAGTTAAATTCAGGGATCGTCCCGTTGAGTCCAGTCAGCAGGTGCAGGATTTAATTCTGGCATTAGGCGACGGCTACAGTTTCTGAAAATTAATGTAACGACAAGAGCGCAGGGAAAAATGAAGCACCCATATGGTCATAATGCCTGTGGAAGTGCTTTCGACAATGAGATGTATCACGACAACTATTTCAGGAAAGTCATCTCATCAAAAATGAAGCCCCATAAGGTAATAGTTTATTCAAGCCTAATATAACCTTGCTCAACTGCTTCAGGGACTTAAAATAAATGGGTAAAATTAAGGTAAGAATGTATTCAGGTGCAAATGTACTTATTCATCCTATGGTTACTTTATGTAAGGATCTTTTTCTTCTACGTAACTTCTGTAATCATTGATTGAGGCCTGTCATGAAAGCTGTGCTTTCTCTGTTTCTTTACTGTTTAAACCATACAGAACTGTAGACATATACAAAGAAAAAGCAGAAGGAATCAATACAGCTGAATGCGCAGGTACTGTAAGTAGAGGAAAAACACTTCCTCCAGCGTTACAATAACAGATAATATCACACTCAGCAGGTAGTTGTGTTTTAAGGGCATGTGTTCCTCAGCTAGCAAGTTGTTTTTCCACGGCCGATCATTTGAGCTATAACAGTATCGTAAATATGAAATAATCTGCAAACACATAGCATTTCAAAGCCATTTGTCTAATGCTTTGTGATTGTCCATCTTGTGCACGACTGTCCGACCAATTTCACTCTTGGGACAAGGTAAACACATTCGTTTAGCAGGTGCAAGTTGAAATATACTGTAATACAGCAAGTCCAGTGAAGCGAAACACATTCAAATAAAATCACATTTAGCAGTACAAAGTAATAAAATGAGGCACGCAGTGGACATTTAACTTCAGTAAAAGGGCTTGCACTCTTGTTATTTTGCAGGGAAACGGTGGCTGTCCACAGCAATAAATCCAATGGGGTTCCTATTCCTGTTCGGGACCAAATCAAACCCATCTGAAGCCCCTGGGTGGATTTTTCCGAGCAAGCGGGGTCAAAGTTGACATTTAATCTAGCCTTGGCCTCGTGGAGCCTGTCTACTTGTGGCACAGTTGAAGCCATCCAACATTTTACTTCCTATAAATCCACAAAACAAATAGGACTTGAAAAACAGTCATCCCTCTTTCCCCTCCTTCTCTCTCTCGGCTTATTACAAGGTTCCCAAACGCAGGCTCAAGAGTGCAGCAGTGCCTGGAAAAGGTAGGGCGGATTAGGTCTTTATAGTCCTCTCCCAGATTAGATGGAAATCATAACACAGACCAGTGTGCTGAACTCTGACCCCTCCAAAACCAATTTCATTTGGAGAGATTGGAGTGATGTAGCTGGATGTCTATGTGGTACAGTGGAGAAAATTAAAGCAGGATTTGTAATGCATTCAAAGTGAGAGTGCACGGGAAAGGAGGTGAGCACAAATAAATTGCTGTCACTACCCTCCCACACACATCTTCGCCGCCCTGTTTCAGTTATAACATTCATTTTAATGGAAACTTGTTGGATTAGAGGTTGTGTAGGGAGATTGGAGGAACACTTATTTGGAATTGCTCTGACCACAGCAATGCAGCTATGCAGAGAATGACAACATCCGCTGTTTTCAAAAGAGCGAGTTTATGCAAAGACAAAAACACCCGTAATAAATTCTCCCACATCCCTTGAGCTACAGGTTAATGCACCCATGCATGTAGCTCACCCATACACTAGAAATTTGTATATAATTTAAAAAATCTATTTTACAATGTAATAAATGTTATTATAGCAATAAGCATTCTATTATTTTATATATTGTTAAATATTGTACAGACACAGTACATTTAAATTAAAACATTTAAATATTTTTTCCTTCCATGCAACAGAAGTGGATTATGTATTCTGTTATTATTTTATATCTATAATAAATATACATTATATTTTAGAATTATATATTGTATTGTATTATAAGTACATTGAAATGAATAAATACTTATTACAGCATAAGTGTATGAGATATATTACATAACTATAAATAAATGTATAAATATTATGTTGTTTATTGTTGTATAGATGCAATAGACGCAATAAATTAATTTGTTAAAATGAGTTTTTTCAATGCAACAGAAATAAATTTTATTATATAAATATATATATATATATATAATATAGTTACATTTTATTTTTCATGATACATTGTTAAATATTGTATAGACACAGCACATTTAAATAAAAAAATTTAATTATTTATTTTAGAAATTAAAAATTTGTGTACCGTTATATTTATATATCTGTTATATTACATTATATTATTACCACTTAACACTGAGTATGAACTTTTCTTTTTTTAAGTTTAGACCACAGAATCAGGTGGGATGAGGGGGGGAGGTGTGTCAGAACGTAGAGGTGGGAAGGAAGACGTTCAAACGCTGTCTTTGCTCTGTCCTGTTCTAATAGATAGCTTCGTGCTCTGGCAAAAGGTATGCTTAACAGTGCCAGGTGGTGACATCTTAATTTTTCACGGCTGGAAACATGGCGGTGCCCTACTCCCCAATCGCTCCCATGCATTATTCCTGCCTTAAGCACTCATCCTCTGGGGAAGCAAGGAGGGGGGAAGGGGTATTGTTTTACAAGGCGCCCAGCTGCGGCCTAGTTGCCTTGCCCTGGGTTCTTTTCAAGGAGTTGTCGTGGGTGACCCCCTCTGGCTGACAGTTATTAATAATAACGCACAGCGGGGAATAGTTCACCTTGTGGCGATGGAGCGGCCGCTGCTGTTTAGAGGCTCACTGTGCATCCTCCAGGGGCATGAATCATACAGAACGCCATGGGGAACAAATAAAACAAACAGTGGGCAAGTGCGTAAAAAAAAGATGTTGAAATTCTTACTTACTAACTTTCGTGGGTCATTACTGTAGTTGTTGTAGATTTATGGTAGCTTGTGACTACTTTCTGTTATTTTTCACAATCTCCCAAAAGCCTACACTCTTAAAAATAAAGGTGCTTTAAAGGTTCTTCGCAGCGATGCCATAGAAGAACCATTTTTGGTTCTATAAGAACAATCTGGTCAAAGGTTATTTATAGTACCATTTCTTTCTCAATGTTTTATAATCTGAAGAACCTTCTCTTGCCACAAAGAACCTTTAGTGAAACAGAATGGTTCTTCAGATGTTTTTTTATGGATGCATTTAGACAAAAGGGTTCTTCTACGGTACCTTTATTTTACATAGGTGTACATTTTTACATTTTATATGTGCATTAATCTCGTTGATGTGGATAAGTTTGAAAACATCCAAATTTTTAAAGCAAATAATAAAGATATAGGAACTTTCATGCTTGAGATGGACATAAAAGCACCAACGTTTTGTTTACTTGTAATTAAATGAAACTTGAACATGCCTCTGAATTTCTCACACCATACAGGTATTTTAGGACCAAACAAACTTACTCTTGAGTGACAACAATAACCTGGCCTGCATGAAAACTGGTAATCACAAGGTTTCAATCGCAGTATCAAGGACCGAAGCTCAGCAGAAAGGAACAGAAGACGGTGAGGGGCTGTCTAATGAGACGAGGGGGATAAAGAGGTAAAGTGTCCAGAGCCGCAACACCATTAAAATCTTCACCGGGAAGAAGGCCTTTTGTACACGCTGAGTGCTCTGTTGTAACGAGAGCCGTTGAGACCGAGCGTTATCCGTGGCTGAGAGAAACGGCACACCCGCTGAATACACACCTCAAGTGCCTGTGATCCCGCAACACTAAGGGCCACTCCTATTGGAGCACCTCTCTACAAGGATTTACCTCCTTCAAGTCATCAATATTTCCTCTTTTGCAATCAGACTTCATATTAAGGCTGCATAGTCTTGTTGTTTGAAAAGGATGGCGGGTTAAACCAAACTTTCCAGTAAGTACTGAAAGAAGTCTGCAATAGTTTTGACATTGCATAACTTTCTAAAACAACAGTTTGCTAATTATTTGTAATTATTATGAATGTTGCGACCAGGCAAAGTACCTAAATTATACATTCTCCCTCAGACATTAATTCAAATTTTAATCAAAAATTTTGATTTAAAAAGGTTCATGTTATGAATCACCTTCCCACATAATGGAGAATTGTTTTCTTGACTAATTGGGCTGTCTAGCTTTTTCAAAGCCATCAGCAGATGAACCGGAGATGGAAAAAAAAATCATGCAAAAACCACAATAAGGCTTTAAAACCGGAATATACTATAAACGTATAAAAAAAAAGTGTTTCACGTCACAAAGGCATAATGACAAATGACAAAAAATACTAAGTCTTTCATTAGCTTTAAGAAAAAGCCATTCTTTTAACAGACAGACGAGGGAAAAAACAATTACAGCACAGGTGCACCCACAGAAAACAGCTTTATGTAGGGTGCAGAGTGTTTTCAAAAGCCGACCTTGCAAACACGTCCCCCAGGGCCTAGAAATTTGTCAGCTAGACATGGCGCAGGCAACAAAAGTAACACAGGAAGCTCATAAAGAGTCTTAATGTTTTAAAACCAAACAACATGCGTTTGAAGTGTTGTGTAGCATTTTAATCACACTGATGTTCAATATCTCAACTTGAATGGTAAATTGTTCTTCTGTCAGCGCTTTTGTTTTATGTGTGTCATTAAAAGATTTTTATATTAATACAGATCTTTATTCACAGAGCATATTTCACCTTTTGTTTCTTTTTTTTGCTGTAGATGAGAAACGGCCTTCATGCGGATAGGATTTCAAAACAATATTTAATATATTATCTGGAGGGGAAAAAAAGCTCCTAAAATGTGTGGTTAGCTCATACCACGCAGTTGCCAGTCCATCGCTATCTAAATTTTTTAAGTAAGTAAACATTAACATTACCTCAAAGTCATTTCAGTATATTCATTTATGGTGCTTTGAAAAAATATCTTTTCAAACATCCTCTAAATGTTAATTAAAGCTAACCTTAGCCATCGAAAAGTAGCTAATTCTAAACTTCGGTACAAAAAATAAATGACCTGAGAGTTTGTGATCAGAGTGCTGTTAATATGGCACAAAGATTGACTTAAATAAGTAAATGTGTACTAAATACACTTTTTTTAACCATTTTTAACCACTTTTTTTTACCAGTCTAACAGATTCACTAAGTCAAAGTGATTCATATCAAAGTTGGTGGAGACAGAAGAGTAGCAGTGTACAATTTCACTTTGCTACATAACTAAAGTTACTAAAATAGCTTCAGTATTTTGTCAAATACTAAACTACTATCAAAACAGTTCCTTCCCGACACTGATTCTGGCTGAAGATTGACAAAATGAAACGTTAGCAATGCTCTGTTTTAGCATTCCGTGTTTGCTATAACCGAAATCCTGCTTAATGCCCTTCAGAGGCAGAGAGCACTGCACTGTTTGTGAACATCTGCACTGGTCATTAGAACAAGAGATGGCCTCAATCTTTCAGCTAGCTTCAAAACGACTGAGGAAAACACAAGACAAAGTACACCGGGCTGCACTGCGCTAGTCCCGCCGGAGAGACCAGCCTAACCTTTAACAGACAACACGGCAGCGACTTTGTTACTTAAGTGTCATATCAGCTTACAATAAATGTGTTTATATTTGAGAATTATTGCTCTTATCATCTGAGGGCGTAAACTAGAGCACTGGAGAACTAGAGAACTTCTGAACTAAGACGTTCTGCATTTTTGACCTTTTCCAAATTACAAGGAGAGTGTTAGCTTAGGTTAGCCGAGGGGGGGAAAAATGAGCATTGCACACCTGCACAGCACCCAAAACATAGATTAAACTAAAATAGCTGATTGGACACAGTTTGTGTTGAAGTCCACATACTGCGATTTTTCAAATAATTTGTCTCTGTCTCCTTAGGTGGTGACTCTTTGGACTTCTCCATGGCACAGCCCCAAGTATGAAGCTTCTCATGTTTTCAAGGGCGATAGCAGGCAAACTTTGCATGGCGGCGAAGACCTATCGCGATTGCATCCGAGGTATGCTATTTTTTTGTTATAATGTGTAAGCCACCTGCAGTTTTTAATACAGCTACTTTATCTTAACACCATCTTTTCATTCAAAATGTGCATCCTGAAATCATCATTTCATCAAGCAACTAGGTAATTATAACTTTATCTGTAAGTGCGTGACCGAAATGAATCACAAAACCAATTCCGTTGAGCTCAATTTGTCAAAGTTACCGACTTCAAAGATTACTCCCATTTTTGTTGACCTACAGATAAACATATGGCACATCCATAAATGCATACAATCTACGGCGTGACTCCAGATGCAAATACTGTACGAAAAAGTGAAAGATACATTTTTATGGTTCATTTCCAAAAGTTTACACAGCACAAGGTAGAAGGGTACCACAAAGTGGTTCCTGAATGAGGGGCGAAAGGGGGAAAAAATACAAGTTATTACAACCAAACCATGCTTTACATGTTGGTTATCTTTCACCGATAGCCAGCTTTCCATAACGGTAATAAATCCAGTCATGTTGACTGCTCTGTGAGTTTGCTTGCATTTACAATCTTAGTAAAACCACTGTAGAGGAAAATTGAAGTTGGATTAAAAAAAAAATGAATGAATAGATAGATAAATAAATAAGTGGTCACCCTGTGCTGTCTTTAAAATGGATGCCTGAAATTTACAGTTTTCCATTAACTGATGCCTAACAGCTTCCCTCTCCCTGCTTGCATCCTGGGCTTTCCTGTCTGTAACTACTTTCTGACAGGGTTCATTTTTGCCCGTTTCTCAACTTAAATGTGTCCGTCGCTTTTTTGTCTGCTGCTTTTAACTTTATCGCTCCCCGCTATGAAATGCAACCGCATCGGCATAAACATTGGCACGCCGGTTATTACCTTTATCATCAATAGAGATGTCTGCACGGTATCAAAAGAATCATTTGTTGTTGATACGACAGGCCAATACCATTTACCCATACTTTGAGAGCAATACGAGCATCATGCTTTCCATCAATAATTACCTTCTCGATGCTTTGAATATGAATCGCATGATATCCTTTCCCCAGACCAAAACCATTTCTGCCTCTCCCTTCGACTACAAAAAACCCACATCATATTTGATAATACATACTAAGGGAGACAGGTCTGGGAAGGCATAAATCTTTTTTTTTCCTTATTTAATTTGTTTTTGTGTGTGTTGCGATAGGGATTATTATTTCTCAGCTGGTGGGATCACATCGCTCATGGTTGTAGACCCCTGAAGAATTCTATTAACCCTGGTTATGTCAGCCTTAATAACATGCCACACTGCTAAACAGGACTGGATTGATTCTGTGCGGACGTGGGGGTGGGGAATCTTGTATAATAAATCCAAGCATAATTTACTCGGAATAAGAACGGGCGAAATAGAACACAGAACAAAGGGGAAGGGATTAAGTCTATCTCTTATCTCGCCGGCACTAACTTAAGAAAATAAATAAGGAAACGATCCAATCGAGAGGAGTGCGTCGGAGCGCTTTGTGGGATTGCCGATTGATTGGCTCGTCAATGGAGGCTGCTTTTCTTTTGTTGTGTTGCAGATGTGATTTGAGGAACTGGGACCTTGCCACGCTCGCCCCTAATTTGCTGCTGGCGAGGAGACGTTGAGCTGGAGGCACGGGAAGACCGCTCATGTGATGGCTAGAATCGAATCAATTCAGTCACCTTGAACTTTGAAGATGAAAGAATCACATGGGCACAGTTGGCCTCACTCTTTCCTCACTAGCGGTTGTAAAATTATTAAAAGAGATATTACATGCACAAGAACCTTATCAGTCGCATCTGGTACAAACCGACGCCGTACCACGAAGACGGATCTACACGTCTCCTAATGACACATCTGGTGCCATCTATCTCGTCGCCGCTGTTGTTTGAGGCACAAACTTGTGAGCGACGTCGTGAATGAAGATGCAGTTTAGCAGGGCACAGTCAATGAGGCTTACTGTGAGATGGTAATCTCAGCCTGCCTCTGGCCCTCTGGCGATGCTTTACAGTCGCGTTTCCCCAAAGCCTGCTTGTGTACCGCGCCTAATGGAGACTCTCTCATCGCCCATGCCAAAATTAAATGAACTGTGCCATTTCAAAGCGCCTCCTGCCTACTGTAGCTTCTAGCACGCTCACAAAGCCTTGACTCCCTGGAGCGTCCCGTTGAGCATTTATATCACTTCAGATACATGCGTTGCACGCATGTTTATGTGGGTTTACTAACATGACTTTTAACTAGGTAGAGACGGACAAAAAGTTGCATGACACATATTGTGATAAGATTTTTTAGCATTTTTGAAAATACCGTAACAACGCTAACTGTTGATTTCAGTGGATAAATCCTTAACGTTTATGGAGATTCAGAGAATATCCTAGTCACATTATTGTTTTATGTTAGGTTTGTGCACTAGTGACATATGCATAGTGTAAACAAGAAGTACTGATGCCAATATAAGGTGAAAAAAAATGGTATATAATTAATTTTATTCCTGACATATTAATATGTATTTATTATTATTTAATTAGATATTAAAAAGGATAATTTTTTTTTTGTTGTTGTTTGCATTTGTTGTTTGTGTTTAGACAAAGGTTAAACACCACAGACCTCTTCAAGCAATCCACGAAAAGCAAGCTTTTAGATTTTAATTTGATAGTTATTCATTCTGCAGAATGCTTTTTGCAGAATATCATAATTCATAATTTGAGAAGTATAAGTGATGCTTTCTTTACCCGGGGAAAAAACAGATGTATGAATATAGGATGTGTCATTATTTTCTGGCTTTGAATCCAATTTAAATTTATTTGATTGCATCAAAAGTTAATTGCATATTTTTCTCCATATCTTGCAATCCTACAAGAAAGTAGCTTATGCAATGATTCCTTTTTACTCATTAAGAAAAACTAAGAGGTTGCAGAATATTTTATGCGTGACCAAATGACAGATATTGGAGTCTATATTTGTCCGTCTGCTGAAAATCCATACTTGCAGACTTGTTGCTTTAAAACTGATGCATGCTGGGCACACAGATAGAAAAGCGAGAAATTGAGAGGTTGGGTTTCTAAGGAAACCCTTCCATCAGTGGACAAAGGTAAGCTGATTGAACAAGAACCAGGGTGGTCTCTTGCTAAACAATGCCCCTCTATCAAGCCTCAGTGTGTTGATTGGATCCAACAAGTGAATCCTTTGAAAACTCACAGAAATGGCAGCAGTTTATAGGCTCATAAAGATCCCCTTTGAGCTCCTTTTCTATTATGAAGAGCAAAGGATATCTAACAGCATGGGAGAACTCTGGGCGTTAAGGGCAGCCATTAAAGCCAGTGTTAACAGCAATATGGCTTTTTGTGCACTTGCTTTGTTTGGGATTTGACGCGAGGCCCTTCGAGAATTCTCTTTTGAATGCGGTACAGATTCAGCTGTTTTCGGTCACGTCTTGTAACTTGCCATTTGTAGCAGTGTCTACAAAGTTTTTCTCTTACCGTAGGTAGTCCCTCCGACAGAGGATGAGGTTGGCTTTGGTGTACAGCGTGGAGCCCACCTCGCCGAGTCGGCAGTCGCAGCAGGCGCACTTGAGGCAGTCTTCGTGCCAGTACTTGTCCAAGGCCTTCAGCAGGTAGCGGTCCTTGATTTTCCGGTTGCAGCCGGCACAGCCCTTTGGCTTGGTGTCCGGCTGGACGGAGAGCATTTGTATACCTGCGAAGACAGACGACAAGGGGCGACACGAGGGTGAGAACATGCTTCCTGGTGACTTCTGACAGTCAGTCATGTGCTGTGTATTTCACTCAAGAGATGAACACACACTTTTTGGTCAACAATAACAAGAAGCCAATGTAGCTAACATCCTCCTCTTCCCCCCGCTTTAGGGGAGGGGCCAAAGCTTGCCCCCAGAGCAGTCATTGTGTAGCCCTTTACAGGGCGTGAAAGGGCTTTGTTGGGTGGAGAGGGAACAATGTGGGCTCATGCTGAAGGCCTGTAATTAGTATTCTCCTTCCATACAGAGGAGAGTAAGCTGTACCCCGCACCCCCCGCCCCACGCCAATGCTCCGGCCCTCTTTTTTTTTTTTTTTTTTTGTCCTGGCCCAAAAGTTTTTGTCCTACATTTTTACAAGTAAGTCTGATTCTGCCCCGTTGTCCTGCCACTGAGACAGTCCCCATTTCTCACCTTGTGCAGGAGAAGCTGTCAGAGCCATAGATTCCACCTAATGTATATGCTGCTCTTGGAGGGGGGTGAGAGCGCAAGCAGTGAGAAATTGCGAACTTTGAGTGAGAGGGTCACCGAGAGATTTCTCAGCTGTGGTAAATTGAGTGTCTCTGTCTGAATTGAGGACCTCCCTCGGGAAAGTTATAGTGCGCTCGTCGCCGCGTTGCGTTGTCCAGGCAATCTCGCTGAAATACATTCATAGAGGAATATGAGATTAAAAAGCCTTGTTTGGACTGCATGAATCTGTCTTGACAAGAAAGGTTTGTGAAACAATTAGGTATAACATTTGTGGCAATATTACTCACCCTTATGTCATTAGAAACCTGTTTCATTGTATTGATAAAATGCAATGAAACTGAATTGTGACTTTCGTGTTTTGCAGAAAAAAGAAGTCACACATGTATGGGGACAACATGAGGGTGAGCAAATGATGTTGGAATTTATTTTTGAGTGCGCTATCCCTTTAAATAGTCGTGCATCTCAAAACATTTGGAGACCATTAAGACTCTGCCCTACCTAACAGATAGAGTGAGTTTGCCGCTTTCTTTCTTTTTTTTTGGTTTTTAACATGTGGCCTTGACGATAATTACTTTCAAAAATGATTTGCCAAAAGCGTGGCAGTTGGCCCTCACAGAAAATAAACAAGACAGTGCACCAATTAGTAAGACTGAGGACAGGTGTGAAATTGTTTCAATTCAACTGAGCATTACAATGCAGGGAAAGGAACAGCAGGTAGCCGATCCCTCTAGGGTCATAATTATAGCCTAGAGCAAATATCTGATGCAGTACCATAGGCTTAGACTGTGAACAACTTCTTTCTGCTGTAGGACCATGCTCGTTAAGATGTAGGAACATTCAATGAAAACGAGGCGAGGGATAATGATGATTCCTTCGACCTCGCTGGCGTTTTTATGATGCTTTATTTTGAGTTTATTCAAAGGAGAGGGCTCGATGAGGGGAAAACAGCAAGGAAGCACATCATACAGGTAGCACCGCCACACTTTTTGTCCCATTGTGTTGAAGCTGTTGAGCTTTTAATTGGCTGGATTGGATTGTAAGAGCAGCACACGGCTGATTTCCTCTGCTATGCGTTCTTGTTCTGTCCCACTCATCCGCACCGTCCCAGCTCGCCTGGTTAACACAACAAAGTCACCGCCTCTCATTACCAAGCCAAAGAAGTTAGAGTTTCGACTCCCCTCTGTCCGCAATCACGGCTAGTCCTAAATGAATCGATTGTGGCACAAACTAACTAGCCCTTCTATTCACGGGCTTGGATTCCCAATTCTGTTTTTTTTTTTCCTAATGGGAGTTTGGGATGTTCATGCCCTCATCGATTTTCCTATATCAAACGGTGAACAAAAAAATTATCTGACATGCTGAAATCGGCCTGGGTAGCCATTTTAACAAATACTGAGTGATTTTGATAACGATTTTCTACTGAAGCAGAACACTCTATTGAACAACTCTGATTGGGTTTTCTGCACTTCTGTTCTTTGAAGCACGACCACTTTAGTCCGATCCCTGACTCTTAACTATCTCCTTTTAGTCTTTCAATATTATACAGCAAGAACAGTGTAGTTCGATTGCATAAAGAATGACTCTTATGAGCCGGTTCTTTTAGTGAATCAAAACATACAGTGCTATAGCCCGATTCCAGAGCCAATGATTCGGTTCTTTTTGGTGAATCAAATACATGCAGTCTGATGACTACTGACTCTTTTGAGCCGGTTCTTTCTAGCGATTCAAACATACTTTTTTTTTTTACCACTCGGAGCTGTTACTGACTTAATCTTACGCTTGATTGAACCGCAAAAATGACTTTTGTCATATTCGACTCTAAATTAACCAAGAACTGTCACTGTGTTATGTTGTACTTAACTGACTGAATGGCACGAGACGAGCGCTTTAAGATACACATTATGAGTCAGTAGGCATATTTGATGATATAAACGAATGTTTAATCATTTACGTCGCCACATTTTTGTTTAACATTTTCACTTGTATGAATAGGAAGCCGCGTGTGAAAAGTCTCCAGGTCATCACGTCAATCTAAACGCATCTCTTGGAAGAACTAAATCCAATTTGTGCACTGATTGTTGTATCGGTGCTGATGAAATGTGAAATCTTCTCACGGTTTGCATATAGATTGCTGAGAGCAGTAAATGTTTCTTCCGCGATATTTCCTCCTTAAGAGTACTAAAAAGAACCGTCAATGGCTCCGTTACGGAACCGAAATCATTACGCGCGATCGAATTCGCAACCAAAATCGTTATCGTTAAATTCTCGTCCCTACAGGCCTGGGACATGGGTGTCTTTTTTTGGTCTTTCCTCGCTCACACGGGTCTTTCATTATGTCCCGTTCGCACAGCGATACGATGCTCTTTGTGCGCTTCACTGTTCGCGGATACTGATGGAGAAATTTCAGGCGAGACTTGGCAAACACCGGGCGCAAAGTACCAATTTGATTTCACATCACAGCTGCGCGAGCCGGAGATGCTGACATTTCACCCTCTTATCAGTTTAATTACTGTTGCCATGGCAGCCTAGTGCACTGAAAAGGCCAATAAGATTTGCAGCTTGCAAAACGACAAAATGAAACCGTTAACGCGTTAGAAACGGCGATACGCAGCGGCACGTTGTATTAAACGTTATTCGCAATTGTCTAAGCAAACCGCGAAAATTCGCACAGGGGAAATGAGGGAAATGAGGGAAATGCGTCGCTTCGGTAAAATGCAGCTGCATGAGGTTAGGCAAAACTGCCGCTGTATGCATAGAAACATCCCAAGTACCCGGCCACACGTTTAAACACATCGCACTCGCGTCGATAGGATGCAAAACGCAGCTCTTACCGAAACTTTTCTCCCTTTTCTGCATTGGTTGACCCGCTTCGGCTCCCAGAAACACCATGCAACAAGACGAGGCGCGAGCCAAAGATGCGCGTAAAGTGAGCAGCTGTATGCGCGCGAGTGTGCTTCGCTTTTGTTACAAGTAACAATCCACCTCGCTCCGCCAGAAAAGAGTGAAAACGACGAAAACACCAATCAACAAAACACGGGAGGGAGAAAGAAAGAAAGAGCGAGCCGCTATCGCTCAGCGCCACACGCTGTTAAGACTCCGTTTGTCACAACAGTGCTCGACTATGAAATTAGATCGACCAGCAGCCGTGGCGAGGCAAGTGGCGGCGAACAAATGACAGCGGATGACAAAGGCATATGCTTTACCCCTTCGCGCTCGCCGTAATCTTATAATCCTATCGTGCCTCTCGCTATTCGCCTATTTCAGCGCGCGTACAGTAAAAGGCACCAAGTTGGATGTACGCAAAAGACAACATACAGCAACTCGCATATACTAAAACGCAATCACATAAATCAAGCATTTACGAGGTGATGCGTGTGTGTGGTTTTTATTTATTTTTTTAATTTAAACGCGAATGCCATTGCCAACGCATTCTGTGATATCTTTCGAGCTGTGCAAAACCGCTCTTAATTGCCTTGTTTGTGAATTCGCAGACTTTTAATGCAAGTAAAGCGTGTATATTATCCTCCACGCACAATCCACTATTCGCAATGTTGTTTAAGTGCCCTCTTAATAGCTCTTTGGCCGTCCGTTCTTTTTATCAGTCGTTATTTACTCCCGTGCTCCGCAGCGTGGATGTTTGTTATACGCGTTGCAATGTAGTTTTTCTAAAGAAACATTTTGTTTTTGTTCACTGCTCAATCTGACTTTGCACGATCTTAAATGATTTGAATCACATGCACAAAATATACGCGTACGTGAGGCACGAAAGGCTGATTACTGCATTAAACGTCAAAGAGCACTAAAAGCGTCGCTTGATTTAAGCGATTAGTTTCGCGTTGCATTTAGGACCAAAAGGTTTAGAGCAAATCCGTTCGGAAAAGACAATTAAAGCGCAACTCACTCACCTTCTTGACCAAGTTATACAGGAGGTTAACTTAGGATAGAGCACCGACTCCAACTCAATATTCCTCGGAGCAAAAGTTCACGAATCTGACATCGCACGGCGGATAAGAGTGATCTTCAGGTTGAAAATAATGAGGTCCACATGGATCATCTACGAGTAGTAGTTCGCACCAAAAGCTACAGGTGTTCTCGTCATGTATTGAGTATTCTGAGAAAGCTCACAACAACTTGCCCATCAGTGAGTGAGGAACGAGGAATAGTGAAGCCTAGCTTTATTATCTTCAAACCCAATCCCTCACCAGTGAGACATTACACGAGGAGGAAAAGGTCATTCGGTTATTACCGACAGCCGGAGTAACGGAGCGCGCGCTCGCTAACACAAACTTAATGCTCACCTCTCCGAGACGCGCGCGCAAACATGCTATGAGCCCTGTACTACACGTTTAGACTCGCTCTCTCTCTCTTTGTTTTAGCAGCTAGGCAACAATTTCGCGGTGCTACTTAGCGTTTTATAGCAACCGGTGTGATTCATAAAACGCGCACAATTATGTATATGCATGCATATGTCTGTCAGTTTGGCGACAGGTGTTTGTGCTCTTGCATCTGTTTGAATCGTAATTATGTTAGTGCTTCTGAATGCAGGCAAATACACTCTGGGAAATACAGATTCCAATTAGAACAAAAAAGGCTTTCGAAACCTGATGCCTTTTATATAAGAATAAGTTTCACAAATAACTTTTTTATCTTAAAGAAATCTATATAATGTGCTTCAACAGAGCCAGAGATGGAGAGCGTATGCTGATATGGAGAACATATCATTTCATTACAGAAAAACAAACAAAAACTTTTTAATCTCTTTCTCTCTCTACAAATAAATAATTTGTCTATCTATCTATCTATCTATCTATCTATCTATATATACACACAAAGTATTATTAAATATAAAATGATACTTGAAAATGACATTCTTTGCTGCTTAAAGGGTGCTGCAATAAATCACAAAGGAACATTTCATTTTAAGAGTGTAAGAAAACGCAGACTACATTTGAGCACATCGGCTACAGATCAGCTTTTAAATGCAGGAAAATTTTGGTCTCATATTAAATCAGCGCTCCAACTTGATTCATTTAATAATATTTTTAGTTCAAGCTAATCGGTGCTTGATATCAAGCAGCAAGCAATAAATGCGTTTCTTTTCAACTCATGTTACACCGGGTATCATTTTACTCTAGCTATATTGTTAGTTACTAAAAACTAGTGTAGGTGTAAGATAAACTCACCAAGGACTGGACTTTACACCCTCACTGTGTTTTACTTCTAGTTGGGAATCATAAAAAGTGGAAACATAACAATAAAGAAAAAAACATGTCTTGCCAATATGTCATCTATAATCTCGCATTTAAAAAGACCCCTTTTAAGTAGCCTAAAATAGACTTAAACCTACAGTATCTAGCACTAGTGTGTGATCTCTTGTCTGAAAGCGTTATAGTTTGTCTTCAGTTGTTTAGACCAAAATTAAGTCGTATTACACAATAATAATTTTCCATTATTGATCATAAACTTTCACGCTTCGTGTATGCGATCGCTCTGCACCTGCAAAATCCATGTCCATGGACATCCAGACAAAACTGTGCGTGTGTGTGTGTGCGTGTGAGAGAGAGAGAGTAATAAATTTCTCTGTTTTCACAGGTTTTTTTCCATCCAGTATTTCTAAAGCTATTCCTCGCCCATTGGTTACACCTGTTCACTCTAATTAGCACTGCTTGATGCCCATGTTGCCGAGGTAGGATGAATCACAGGCCTTCAGTGCCACCTACCCTCCCTCCCCACACACAGGCGCTCAGAGAAAGAGAGAGAAAAGGAAACATAATCACACACTCGCTGTAGAGTTTATTTTCTGTCATGGCCCAAAAGTAGTCATTTATCGTCAGCTCAGTTTGGAAGTGACTAAACCCGAGAATGTGGAGACGGAGAACTGATGGTAACAGAGTTGGGTAGTGGTAAGATTGTGGCCCCATGCCAATCACTCTCTGCCTAAAATACAGCAGTAATGAGATGGGTCATAAAATGCTCCTCGCTTCCATTATGAGTGATGAGATGCATTAAAGCTGACAGGGTATTACCTGCCAGTAATTAGGTTTTGTCATGGATTGAATTATTTCAAAGCGGGCTATCTTGGTAATCATGCAATTTGCGGGGGAGACGCTTTAAGCTGAGTAAAAGGGAGCGGGAGAGAGAAAGAGAGAGAGGAGAGAAGAGAGAGAGAGGAGTAGGGGACGCTGTAACCCCTTCTTCTTTCTCTATCCTCCCGCCACCACTTCATCTCGCGCATTATCACGTCAATTATTCACCGAAGATATCTGAATTATTGGGGGTGATGAGCTAGAGAGTGCCATCACCAGACTGCGCCGAGCGAGGTGAACGCGGCAGTCCGTCACGTTACGTGACGCTCGCGCGAAACAGTTCAGCACGCAGCCCGCGTGGCGGAAGCGCGCGCAGTCTTGGCGAACGGACGTCGTTAAAACGAAGAGCTGCTTATTATTTCGCCTCACTCTCACCCTCTCTCTCTCTCTCTCTCTCTCTCGCTCACCCCCTCTTTCCCTCTCTCTCTCTCTCTCTCTCTCTCTCTCTCTCTCTCTCTCTCTCTCTCTCTCTCTCTCTCTCTCTCTCTCTCTTTCACACACAGACTCGCGATGTAACGTCAGCAAAGAGAGGGATATCCGACAGACGACCACCCCACTTCATCCGAGGAATGCAGGTTCGTTTTTGTGGTAGAATTGAAAGCGGGAGTTTAATTACCGGGCTTCACAAGGGGAGAAATCTTTTTTTTTCGGGGAGGATTGGAGTAAAAAAGATATTTCCTGGTACTCTTACCCCGGTTTAAGCCTCCTTTGAGCATCTCCAGCGACCATTCATTTCACGGAAGCTTCAACTTAATCCCAGTTTTAAACCGCTGCTAGTAACGTACAGAGAATCTAATGCTTTCGCGCGCCCACCACAGCCACTCACATCGCAACAGACGCAACCGACTCTAACTCTTCGCTTCCTTATTTAGGAGAGAAACCGTCAAAGTAGTCGGCAATTATCCCGAGATCCTTTATCCTAACAACCTTAATTAGATCAAAAGACCATCACCAATTAGTTCCGGTTTAGGGTCAAATTAAAACACTGCACGAGCAATCGTTTCCAAGCTTCTTAATGAGGCTGCAGATCAGAATATGTTTGAGGAGGGATACAAAAAAAAAGGATCTGATTGAAAGATACTGTACCGAGGAAAAGTTGGCGATTAAGACGAGATGGCAGCTCAAATATAGCCGGTTCCCTTGTCAAGTTCCAGGTGAGCGGGTTAAAAACACGCAGCCCGCCTCGGTGCAACTCCTCCTCGCTCCCGCTCTAAAAAGATTCCCCTCCTTCTCCCCACGACGGCTGTTTCTTCGCTCGCGGTCTCGTTCCCTCCCTGGCAGCAAAGCAAAACAGACCTGAGCCGGCCCGCACGTCTCCTCGCCTATTTAAGCACCTTCACCAGGTCCCTAGTTAGCAGCACACTCCAGCTCATCCAAGAAGCTGACAAGCACCGTTAGGGAAGGCAGCGCATGTTGCTCTAATGGACCTCATTAAGTTCTACTTACAGATGTTCTCTTAACATAATTGATCTGCAGCGAGTTGAGAGGACGGCAACCTATTCCCTAGCCCCCAATTATGGCCCGGTAATTAGATCCCCAACCTCCAGTTCTCCACATTCACCCTTCTAACATTCCGAAATATCAAAGTATCTCTTTCTCTCAAAGCAAACCCTCCTGCCTCCCCCACCACCTAACCTTCGTGTCTCCACCTCCTTTGCTCCCTCCCCTCCCTAAGACTCCATTCCTCTGACAGTATTGACAGTCAGATCTGCTAACCTTTGTAGTGAAGCCAGACTTAGTAGTGCACTCACTCCAATTGACAGAGCTCAGTCTAGCTTTTTTCCCCCTCTCGTTTTTTTTGCGCTCTCTCTCTCTCTCTCTCTCTCTCTCTCTCTCTCTCTCTCTCTCTCTCTCTCTCTCTCTCCGGTTCTCCTTTTCTCTCCCTGCTGAAATACCCAGGGAAAGAGTGAAGGATGGAGCGTGAGACACATACGGAGGGGGGAGACGGATGGATAAAAACAAGTTTGCACTTTTTGATAAAAGGTTGTAATGATAATATCTGTCAGGGGAGGATCTTTTTTTTGCACAATGCCTTTTTATCTTTAATAATTCCTCTGATGGTGAACGTGAGTGCAGGAGGGAGAGGCAGGTGGTTTGAACGGTGAGCAAAGATGGCGCAGCGTTTATAATGCCAATCAGAGCCACTCCCTCCACCCGGTTAATTATCCGGCGTGCTAAAACACAGAGCACTTTAGGGAAATGTGAATGTCACGCTTACGCACTTAAAAGACGAGACGGTTTCGTCACACAGGGAGAAGAAGAAGCCGGGGTGGGTGCGTTTGGTGCCAATCATTGGTGTAAATTTTTCTAGATCATGCACGGTTTGTGTTGTAAACGTGACGTGAACGTGTAGGCAGCAGAGCTTTGCGAGAACACAAACATTGCAATATGTGATTTTTTTTTTTCTTTTTTTCTTTTGAAGTCTTACTGGTGGTCAATTAAAGTTCAAACAGGTCCAGCCGGTGAATTTTCTTCTAGAGCCTTTATGATGTATAAACAATGTGCATTTTTATTTCATGAATGATTCTATGCGTTCAATGATTATAGGGAGTATCATTTTTTAGTTTTAAAGTGTGGTCACATTATTGTAATATCTGCAAAATGTTGCAGACAAGGTAGGTCTATAGTAGTTCTTAGATGACGCTTCCAAATAAGATGGTTTTATATTGGTGTAAACAGCAAATTTGAATGCTGTTCAAGTTCAACAAACAGTAAATCAAACACAATCAACCAAAAATTCACTCACTCAACTCACTCTTGCCATCATATAGTGTAGTTTTTGCTTTGTGTGTCCCAAGTTCGAGTCCCACCTCACGGACCCCTTCCGATCCCATCCCCCTCTCACTTGCTTTCTGTCAAATCCCCCACTGTCCACTGTCCAAAATATAAATAAATGAAACATTCCCAATTTCCCAATCACATTGATTCCAATTGTTATAATTTTACAGAAAATCACACAACAAGGGTCCCTACCTTTTTGGGTGATATTGGGGTACATGGTCTCAAATATTGCTGGACTTACAATATTTTAAATAAACTAGTTAAAATTTTTACTGGGAGAGTATATGCGTAATGAAAGGCCAATGATATTTTATTTTGTTTCACCCGAACATAAAGTAGGCCACAGACATGTGATAGAACAATAGTGTTTTAATTGGATATTTGTTGCTAAACAGTTGGCCATTACATTCTTAAAATCATATTGTTTCACACTGTATACCAGAAACGGTCTCATAACAAGTAATGGTAACCAAATTTTAAATGTACAAGTATCAAACATAGGGTTAAATACTTGGTTTTAAAAAGACAATAGCCTGGGGTTAAGCATATTATAATTACATCAATTATAAATCAGTTTGGTCAGATAGATCAGATCAAAATCAAATCGAAAGTTGTTTATGATGTATTGTCTTCAGCCAAAATATAGCATCCGTTAGTGTCCAGATTCTTTGCATTGTGGCATTTTATATCCTCCTTTTACTGGTAGTTTTCCCATTGAGATTCATGAATTCACCTTTATATTCATCCAGCACATCTCATCATCTTTTCCTAACACTTTTCAAAATTCCAAACTAAGTTACCCACACTATTCCTCCACAATCTAGTAAGCACCTCCTGACTCTAGTACAGATTCACATTCAATCTAATTCCACATACTCTTCTAGAGTTCTCTGCTCCCAGTGGACACAAAGGGACACATGTGACTTTGCACTAATGACCACAAGAGCCTCTCCTTAAAGAGACACCCAATAATTGCTTCAGGTAGGTGACCCTCAACTAGGGTCAAGGGATGCCTAGTTTTTAATGACAACTTTCATACTCCCAACCTTGCTCTCTCTGCCCTGTAGACCAATTTTAGTTTTTGGCTGAGAGACAGCTAAAGCGAATAATAGAGACTCCTCTGCAAACTCTGAAGAATCACCTTTAGTAATGGGCCTGAAGGGACACCTTTGAAGTTAAAGAACACCCAGACCACAATATACTGGCCTATCCTATTGTCGCAGTGGGAATCAATGGAGATTACTTAATTCAACCAGCAATTAATTTGTTAAGGCCAGTCTGAGAGATAGAATATCCAAGCGCAACGTGACTCCATTGCAGAAGGAGGGCGTTCCTTGACTGCTTGAAGGCCGGTTGTAAGTAGGTAGGTCTGAAGTGAGATTAGATCATTTTACTGTGAAACTACACATTCAGGATGATTTTATGGATGTTGAAGTTCAATAGCGCACGTCATCCTTTGATTTTTATTGTTTGTATTTTTTCATACTCATGTTTACAGTAAATTGCTCTTTAAAAGGTTGCATAAATATGAACACTAAATAAACTATTAAATAATTAGACCATTACCTTGTGTGTCTCCACAGTCCCCTGCACTGGATAAATATTAAAGCATAAAGATGTGCTAATTCCAAAATAGAGATTCTGGATATTTGCAAATGTGAATGGATCCATGTAGGTTGTACTTCATATAAGTAACATACAGCCCACAATTAAACATTTTATGTGATTAAATATCTATTATGATGAATATTTTGCTGTCATTTTCCACTTGAGCTTCTAGGTCACGTTGGAGTTTGGAGGTCAGTTTTATGCTTTCCAATTAAATCTGCTATCACAATGGTACCTTTACAGTCAATAAACCAGCCAGTGCCTTTTGAGTGTTAGGCCACACACAGCTACATGTTTTCAAAACCACAAGAAGATGAGCCTTTGAATAATATTTCTACAAGCCTTTAATGATAACCTTGAGCAATACTGGTACCTGCTACATAATATCTATTGATTCTATCCAGCATGATTTCCTTGAGTAGCTCGTTGAAATGACTTGTGTGTTTGGAACTAAGCATTTCAAACAGACTGCTGTATACCTCTGCGGCAATCAATCAGCCTTAATCCAAAACCAATTTACTCCGCCTGAAGAGGAAAATATCTTTTAATCTCTTGCCGACAATCCCTGATTGCAGTGCTGAGCATCAGTTGACAGTAAAATGGAGGCTTGCTTGTGATGGAACCTCTAGTTTATGTACTACACAAAACAGTTTTTAACAAGACTTGTTATATACACACTATAGGCAAAGAGATGCTTTAAATTGCAGTATAATTGTCGCTTGAGTTCATTGTGCGCAGGAGCAGCGCAATTATTGGTACATATGTGTAGGGTCAGTTTTTTTCAGTTCGGTTCAAGGTTTATCTTTGAAAAATCAAGTATTTCATTTCGAGCACAACCACTAGGAAAAATTTTACAAAATGTGTATATATATACAACTATAACTAAATCTTATTCCACTGTTATAATATAAAATTGAAATCTCTTAAACATTTGTATTAACTAGCATCAAGCTGTCATGCATTAATCTCATTATCTATAGTCAGAGTAGACAGGCTTGTTTTATTTTTTACAAAAAATAGCGATAACTACAACTGATGAGGGCGCTGGACCTCACCTTTTTGTTTCCTTGTAATGCACCTATTACTGTCAGATCTTCAAGTGTACTGTACATGGCGAAAATAGGCTTGTATTCGTAATAAATGTATTGTGTCAATGCTCAAAATGCAAAACGGAGGCTAAGGTGCAATTTGTCCCTTTTTGACCCATCAAAAGTCTCTTAATCACATCTGCTTTGTCTTGATTGCAAATAAAAGGAGTCAAAATATGCAAGCAACTTTGTCTCGCTGACAAATGACTCCAGAGGCCCAGGAACAAAACCAGACATCTTGTTGTAAAGTTTTGGCGCTGCTGATGCTGTTTTGGAGGCTGGGGGGTTGATCTCAGAGTCTGTCAGCCAGTTAGATGAGGCTCTGATTTTCATCTGCGTGTATATCTGGGAGCACTAATTGGCAAGATGAAGCGATGATTGATGTCACTGATGTTCTCCTGCGCTCTTGCTGCAATTTTCCCACCCACACGCGTCAGTCAGTGTAATGACATGGTGTTGCTACCGTAAAAGTTGCCCTTTTACATTGATCTGAGATCAGCGCTGTGCCATTTCTTAAAATAATTAAGCCTGTGATTCAAGGAGGGGGAGCTAAACCTTGATCAGCACACAAGAGGTAATGACATGACGGCCCATCCTCCATCTGCTTTGACGCTGTACAGTCTCTCCCTTTATTCCAAACATTGAAGGACATCACCTCTCTGTTCAGTGCCATTAGCCTCTAGCTCATTCTCTTCCCCAATGCTAATTGACTCAAAAACACACAAGGTGAGGTCCCCGGGATGAACTAAAAGCGTGCGCAGACAGGCCTCACAATGGCCTCATTACAAAAATGAGCTGGAATAGAGTGCGGTAAGTGTTCAAACTCTTGTTGGCCATGGGAATGGAAGCATTTGCGCTTTGGTGAGCTTTTCAAAACATACTTAGCATGAAATTAATTTTCTGCACGTCAATAGGTGGCATTCTCAGCCCCTACAGCTCTGTTGTTTGAATGAGAAGCATTAACCTTCACCTTCAGCAAGGGCTGCGAATTTGGCAGATTCCAAAACTCATAGGCTTAAAACAAGAGACATAGTCAAAGCAATACACTTATTTCCATGCTATTGAGTGCTCTCAAGGTAAGGCTATGCAAGTAAGATTGAAAGGAAAATCAGCTGAAGTGGCTTTTAGATGTCATTATTTGACTAATATTTTGGACCATGATGGTGAATCTTTCTGTTACAGCCTTGACTAACTTTGCAACCTTTTTCTAGTATGTAAGTTGGAGGTTTAAAGAAGGATTTAAAGCCGATTGCCTCCGCTTTGCTATGATCGATCCTTGGAGAACAACTTTCCATCATGCAGAGGGGGGCCTGAGCTAGAGACGACAGCTAATTAAGATGGCTAATCGCCACATTTCACAGTGGCTAGAACAACTGTCACTCTTTACGATCCGCTCGGCGGCTGCTGCACGAGCGCGTGACATCATAAAACTGCGACAATTATCACCCCAATGTCAAGTCCTGCATGTGAATACGTTTATTTCGCTTTAACACAGTTTGTAGAACTGCTACCCCATAATGCCACAGGAGGTTAGGAAACATCAGATTCAAAAATTCTGTTATTAACGACTAAGATTTTCGGAGCACAAAGCTAAACCACTTGTTAGGGTAAAGACTTGCTGCATGTGAAAAGCTGTAGTGTAACAACTTACTTAAAGGGATAATTCTGTCATTATTTACTTACCCTCATGCATTCCAAACCCATAAGTTAATCTTTTGAAAACAAATTGAGATATTTTTGATATATACTTATTTACATATTTGTTGTTTTCCGTGTGAGTCTTTACAAGAGTACACAAGAGTACCATGATGCATGCACAAAAGCCTGATGAGCTGTGCCTTATTACAAGCAGAGGAATTCACACGCATGCTCTTGTTCCTCTTGAGGAAGTAAAGACTTTATTTTTTTTTTCATTGAACACAAAAAGTATTCTTGTAGCTTCATAAAATTGCAGTTGAATCACTGATATCACATGGGCTATTTTGTCAAAGTTCTTGATACCTTGAACTTGGTAGGACCCTTACTGTCTATGGAAGGTCAGAAAGCTCATGGATTTCATCAAAAACATCTTAATTTTAATTTATGGATTTGAAATGGCATGAGCATAAGTAATTAATGACAGATTAAAAATTTTTGGGTGAATTATCCCTTTAAGTATGTTATTACACTATGGCTTTTCAAATGCAGCGATGCTTGACCTTAACGAGTGGTTTAGCTTTTCCAACAGCACTTAAAATAATTAACTCATGACCTGATAGACGAGCTTTAAGTTATGACATACCCTGGAAGAAATGAGCAAGATCAGACACTTTTTGGTGCCAAGAATCCGCAAATGCAATGGCAGTCTTCCAAGAGGCCCCTTCCTAACAAATAAAGGCAGCTACATATTTTCATGTATCATGCAAAGGGCACGATAAACCAGATAATTATTGTTTAATGTGAACTAATAAACTCTCTGGAACCCCTCTCACAGCCCTTTGAAGCTCCAAAAGTTCGAAACCCCCTAAGCTAATAGAAAGCTATATCCATACATCAGCCAGTTTGTCTTCATCGCATACAATCCCTAGCACGGAAGACAGAGAATATTATAAACATCCGGCAGACTCGGATGACGCACCTGTGCCTTTTTTTTTTTACATTTGGTTTCTCATGTCACAACCCCTGTGAGCTTGATGGGAATGTGTTCTGGCATAAAGCTGCAAATTAGGCGTGTAGTTCAAGCTTCTTTTGGTGGTTCAAAGCCAACCAGGATTGAGGCTTTTTTCCCTGATTCATATGGTACATAGCGACAAAAACGGGGTTGATGTACAAGCAAACTGAGAATCTTTACATCTCACTTCTATCTCTACATCTCCCTCTCTCTCTCTGTCTCACACACCCCTTTGCTACCCCTTTCTCCTTTTTTATTTCCCTCTGTGTTTTTGTGGAGGAGCTTGCGAGTCCCCTCCTTCATGTTTTAATTGGCTGCTCTCTTTGCATGTCAGGGGACCCGGTGGAATAGTTACTAATCCTCCAGCGACGATCAGACCGGATGCCTTTCTCGTGAGGGTGTACAAAAAGGTATTTCAGACACCCTCCTCTCACATCGCACCCCATTGTAGTTCAGATTGTTCTGATGCCATCTTCACAGTTGCCCATAAGGTGTACCTTCTTCAAACGTGCTGAATTATCACATGTAAAACAACAGGGATGAATATATTTGTGGCTTTGTCGGTAAATGTAAAGATTTTAATGGCAGATGAACAGAAAGAAGCACCAAAACGTAGTTGAGTGGAGAGAGACTGTACAGCTCAGGTAGTTCAAGGCCCATTATTTTCCAATATGAGGCTGTCTGTCTTTGCAGGGACTCTTTCGCCATGATAGGAGAAGCAATATTGAAAATGGAAGTGGATGCGCAACTGAGCTGAAGCATTGGGCCCACCAAATTGAAGGCAGGAGACAGAGGCCTATGAGCCGGCGTCTCATCAAATGGCTCATGAGGCCTTACATTTTTTTTTTTTTTACTAAAGCGATTTGCGCATCCTCTGTGTGGAGATGAACACCACCCTGGCTAAGCCCTGACGAGTGCTTATAAGAGAAAACTGTTTGGGAGTGATTTCCCATCTGGATTCAGCTCGGATAAGCAGTTTTAAATTGCAGTAGGACTTATACCATTGACTACATTACTGAGTCCGCCAGGCCACGATATTGCATCACTTGCTCATTGTCTGATCTCAGAATACAGCAAAGGTAAAAAAAATAAGGCTGGCAAGAAGCGGATGTACCCGTTTCAAAAGGGTACAAAGTATATCACCAACTCGCAGTACTTGCAAGTAAATTGCAGAGGTTGCCTATATTTGGTTGATTGGAACATTCAATGAAACAGGCATAATCTTGAAACATTTGATTGATCTTTTTACTTTGGGAATGTCATGTATTGAAGCCACTGCAATGTTCTTTCCGCTCTTAGTTCTTTCATATCATAGCAAAGTGAGTGATATTCTCAAATGCACCTCGGTCATGAGGGAGGGAAGAGGAGAAGTTTATATGTGCAGCTAGGGACTAAGTGTTCTTTCTGGCAATTTTTTAAAAGTCGAAAGTTGATCTGTTGAGATTCTGAATGTGTTGCAAAAAAAGAAAAGCTTTTGGAACGCAAAACATGCAACATGAGTTTTTGATTCGCTTCTCCAGTCCTAGTGCCACTCAATGCTTCCTGTAGTTGGTTATGCCCTTGTAATTTTCGAGATATGAATTGCTAAGGAATGTTTTAAAGCATCTTTATTAACAGAACAGATATGTGAATGTTATATATGTGTGTGTGTGTGTGTGTGTGTGTGTGTGTGTGTATATATATATATATATATATATATATATATATATATATATATATACATACATACATACATTTATATATATATACATACATACATTTATATATATATTCACAGCTTTTTTTTTTTTTTTTTTAGTAGCAGCAATAATTGTTCACATTATTGGTTTTAATGTATTTAACAAATTGACAGAAATTGACAATGCATTTCTTTTGTATTTTAGAGGGGAAAAAGTCCTCAAAAGTGGAGTATTATTTAATATTTTAGCTCCTCAAAACAACAGCATAAATAATATAAAGAAGTATTTGAGGTCTATCCATCACAGCAATTCCCCCTATAGTTTGTAAACATAACCAGAGTCAGAACTGGGCAAAGTCTTATTCCACAGTGGGACATTCAACGTATTAATGCTTTTGTGCAGTAGAAGACATATGATCGGCGTCTTTGAGTTCTTCAATCTCCATTTTGATGTGAAGGCCTGGCCCACTGTAAAGGCAACGCTGCTGACTCAGTTGCTTCCTTTTTGAGATTGTTTTTCTTTCTCGCTATTGCTACATTCTGTTAAAAACTGATTGGTTCAATCCTGCGCTCACGAATACCGAAAAACGTTACCTTGAGTTGACATCAGGGTACATTGAGCACTTGTTTGCGGGTCTGCCTCCCTGAAATGAGTTCTTTCCTCCTTCTCCAGTTCCTTGTGTCCTTCAGTCAAATGCATTCTCCTCCAAACATGGCATAATCTTTCTGTTTGTGAGGGCAATGCTCAACTCCAAAAAGGGGTCGCCTCAAAATAATTGCTTCAAATAAATGAGCTCTTAAAGGTCCATTAGCCCAGCCTCTTCCTCAGCTAATAGCGTTCAGTGATATCAAAGATTGCTGGAAGGGGCCTTGCCACGGAACAGATGGGGCCATCCTCTCCTAGCTGTAAATGAGAATTCTGAATGGATCCCAGGCCTTCATCATTACCTGGGCCTCCTGATAAAAAGGAATCTAAACCTCTCCGATTATGTCACGCTTCACAAAAAGTAAATGCCCTTCACATGGTTCAGTCAATCGTTTTAGTGCATTTAGGTGTAATTGCATGCACAAGTGGTGGGAGAGGGAGGGACTTGAGCTATTTGTATGAGAGCACAGGTGCAATAAAAAAGTTCTGCCATTACACTTACAAAAGGAACATTTACTTGTGCCTCAAATCTCTATTACTTTGTCTTTCCCTCTTTTTGGGGGGGCTTTTAAAAAGATGCCAAAGTACCATAAAGGTATAAAGTTAGTTGTCTGTTTGATTTATTTAATAATTATTATTATTATTTTTTATTAATTATTAATAATATCTCATAGCTATAATTTATAATTTTATTAAAAATATATATTTTAAAAACATTATTTACATTTATATATTTGAATTCAAATTAATTTAAATGTATTAATTTAGTGTTAATTTCATTTATATTTACAACATAAATGTATAGGTTGTTTTATATATAAGTTTATATATAATTGAATTAACAATAAATTAATTGTATATTGCATTACATTTACCAATATTTAGTTTAGTTTTGTTTTGTTTTAAGGTCAGAACTCTCCAATGAATCTAATTGATTCATTCACATTCAGATCTTGAGTTCAACTGAATTGGTCACAGCACTGAACAGCCCACTGTCTATTCCTCACATTTCAACTGCATAGAAATAAGCGTCCTGTCCAAGATTAAAAATTTCTCCTTTTATGCTTTAGAAAGAAAGTCTTATTAGTTTGGAGAGACAATTATGTTTGCAGGTAAATAATTATTTTGAGTGAGCTGTACCTTTAACAATTTTATATTCACAGAATAGATAAAAAATACAGACTATAAGCTAAAACCCTAAAAAAAATCCATTGCTTTCCTGAGAAGGTGTAATTTATTTCACCTCTGACAGATTTGGATCACTTTAGAACAGAAGTAGGAAAAAAATTCCTCTTTTTGAAGGAATACATTTTTCATTTGCCACATTTGTGTTGCATTTATAAATGCAACAGCGTCATTAGCATGTTCAAGCAGTTGTCAGGCTGGTAGAACATCACTCAGCCTCTCAAGTGACCAATAAATTCCTCTGGGCATCTTCTCCCTAATCAGAATTTAATCTGTTAGCTGCCTCCTCCTCCCCCTTAGGTGAGTTATGTTTTTTTGGGGCGGTCTATTGGTCTCCAGGGGTCAACACCCACTTTTCCTTCCAGTAACCAATCTGGTAGTGATCTAAATATCCTGAGGCTCTCTGTCATCTTCAGCTCAGTCCTCCTGTAGTAATAGCACATTAATTTGGGCCCAAAATATTTCATAACATGTCCTCAGACAGATACCAAACAGCAGTTTGTTGGCAACAGGGCAGAAATGCATTGGAATGAGAGATGTGGCTTGCGCGAGAGAGACATATATAAAATTTGCTTTTAATGAGAAAAACAAATAGCATTTCAAGAGAGCATCACAAGAGAGCAGAGGTGGGATGACAGCAGCGTGTGTGGCTGCAAACGTACGCGTGTGTGTGTGTGTGTGTGTGTGTGTGTGTGGTGATGGGAGGGGTAATGATTTTTGAGAATTTCCCAGGGTGTAGTTAGAGAGGCAACAGAAGGCGGCCCTGGCAGAGTTCTCGCCTTCGATTATGTATACTCTTTTATTCAATCATTGCATCTCTCAGCGCCTGACATTTGGTCAATAGTGCAATCTTCTAGTGATCAGAAAACGGCAGACAGCCCACCGCACAGAATTCCATTAGTTTAGCTTTCAGTGTATGCACTTGAACAAGATAACTGGGTATAACGACACGTTTCTCACACTGATTGAACGGTAAACATCATATAAAGCATACCTTTTAATTGGGCCGCCTTATTCTCTCATTTTCTCCTTATATTTCTTTCTGTCTATCTCTCTTTATATCTATCGTTCGCTTGTTTGTTCATTTTATCATTCTGGTGTTCCATTCATCGTTTTGTCTATTGTTCTATCTATCCGTCTCTCTGTCTGTCCGTTCGTCTATCTAGGAAAAGCGTGTAGCATTGTTAGAGTCCATCAATCGATCCATCCATCTGCCTATCTAGGAAAATTGCGAAGCATTGTTAGAAAAAAATCAGTGTTCTTGAAACTGGAAATTATATACAGAGAGCAAATAGATGTGTACAAAAGGTTGCACAGGACAAAAGCTTCACGAAGAGCTCTGACAAAAACCTAAAATGAGAGACATAATCATTTAGCTAAATAATCTCCTATGGCATTTAAAGGACAGATGAAGTGCTTTCATGTAAAAGCAGCCCACGGTGGAGGGTTTTATTAAGATTCCATACATCCTTTCCTATTCAAGCACTATGACAGCCTTGATTCAAATGAGGCCACCTTGAAACATCTCACACACAAAGCAGCGAAAATAGAGGTGAAAGTAGTTTTCAGTTACGACATATGTCAGTAGGATGGAGGTCATGTTTTAACCGTCATTTATTGAGCCTCTGTGTAGCAACTTACAAAACCATTCCTCAATGCATCTGCGAGAGTTTTTGTTGCATTGCTATTAGCGGCTCCCATAAAGCGCCTTTGACCTGCTGAATAGAATTCAGATATACTCTACAGGTTTGATGACAGTGGAAGTTTGCAGGGAGTTAGTGATTATTTTTGACATTTTTAATAATTAACTGCCATCAGGCCCTCTCTTTCTCTTCTCTGCATTGCTCCGGCCAGTGCACAGGAGACGGCCAATGAGTCTCACCAGATTGCCACTGTTTGAATATTTAAAGAAAACAACATGAATAAATTAACGCCCCACAGCTACTGTACATGCCTTGCAAACTTGGACAACAGAAAGTACTGTGATGTAACCATGCTCTCTAGCAGTCTCCTAGACACGAAATAAAGAAATGAAATCACCCTAGCATGATATTCAGGTTGTGCGATCTGCCCTTTATCCTACAAAACATTGTCATTTCATTTAAATGTTGTTTTTATAGCATTTGCTCTTTCTGTTTTTGTTCCTATAGCATTAAAAATGAAAAAAGTTGTGCGTATGAGACCAGACGTGGAAGTGATAAAAGCGCAGATAGTTCGGGGACATATGCTACGTGCGTATTGAACCTATGGCAGTTAGCTTACCCAGGAATGAACACTTTGTCATTTAAGCACCCTTGTGTCATTCAAAACTTGTATGACTTTCTTCTGTGGAGTTAGTTCGAGATCGGTCTCTGCTTTTGAAGGTAAATGGAGAAGCCGTCAACCTTCAAAATTACCAAAACACTCACAAAATGACCATAAAAGTGGCCTGCATAACATATTTCTAAAAATGTTACGTTTAATTCAATGTGTTTTATGACATTTTTTTGTAATTATATTTGAAATTTCCCACATGCCAATAAACATATACTTTTTGCTGGCCAAAATATATTTTAAATATATGCAAAATACTGTGTATGTTGTAAATAGAGAAGCCCGGTTTAATATATATTATGAAATAGAAATGTATTTGGTTTCAAACTCTATATAGTAAAATATATATGAAATAAATTATGTATTTTGTTGAATTTTATTAAAATGTGTTTTCACATATGGATTTCTTGGATTATAATATATAGGGAAATGTATATTATAAAGTGATTAAAAAGAAAATAGATTACATTTTTAAAATGTAACATTGTCAAAAAATAGACCAAAATATGTTGGTACAAAGTATATATTTTTAATTTTTTAATCCCCCCTCCCGTTGTAGGTTCCTATCAAATACCCTGTAAAAAGTACTTCTACATCAAAAGTCCTTGGCCCTGTTCTTCATTTACTTTCATTGTATGGACAACAGAAGACATTCAGAAAAAGAAAATAATACAGATTAGGAGCAACACGATGGTGAGTAATTGAGGTCCGAATTTTCATGCTTGAATAAACCATCCCTGTAACATTTACACCTGCTATGTTTGACTTTTAAATGAACGATATCTTGTATGTTTCCACTAGAAACCCAAAACAAATTTCAGCAGGGCACAAGACATGGCCATGCACCTTGACTCTGAATTAACTGGCATTCACAGAACACACACGCGTAGTGCTTTAACATCTAGTTCTCACTCAAAAGGTTTAACCTTTACATTTTAAGCTTACGGTGTCATTCACAGACACATGCACACATAGAATTACATTGGAAATCCCATCCGGTCTACCTCAACTTCCACCAAAGGCAAGTTCGATCAGCTCTGGGGTTAAAAGTCGACAGGGTAAAACATTGTGAGCGGTTTCTACGAATATGGCGCGTTTCGTTGGTTTGTGCCTCATCTACCGATAATTCGCTGCTCACAGATAGGGATAAAAGTGTTAATCTACTGTATAATCATAATCCCTCTAGGAGGCCTGCAGGGAAATATAAGCCCTAGTTACAATAAGAGAACCGCTGACACCCAAATTCTTTTATCATCTCATTTCAAAGTTGTGGAAACTTAACTTTACGTCAAACAAAGAGCGAGCATGAGTCAGATTCTGGCTTCATAATAAAAGCGCGCCGCTACCTATGAAAACAGACCTAGCTTTGATGGTTCACCAAGGCCCTTGTGCATTATCATTCATATTAAACTATAACCCAGTGGCACTTATTTTCCTGACACAGTCTCGCTGGTCAATCAATAATGCATCCCAGAGTTCAATTCGAGATGGATGGATATGCTTTATCCTGCACATAATATTGCGGGCAATCTTACAGTGCAGTCGTTGGAGGAGATAGAATTACCGGCCGCTAATCAGATGCTAAAGAGCGAGAGCCGTCTGTTCGTGTGCATGGAAGATGGCTTAATATTACAGGGAACATTAATGGAAGAGGAAAGGTAAGCAAATATCTGGCGAGATACCTGCTATCAAGCAGTTAAACAATTTCCGAACAGCCCGCATGTCAATAATGCGACTGCCCTCAGCAGTTAGGAAAGTTCTGCTTTATTGCCGATTTACATAGAAATTGCCTTATTTTAGACTCGATAGCCTTTTTTTTTAATGCATTATCTGCTACTCTGTCTTATCTATAAGATGGCAAGGTTCTGATTAGAATTGTACACAATCAGAGCTGGAGAGCGCCTTTCGACTGTGAAGCGTACTGAAGTTGTCACAGAGTTCGCTCGGAGAGTTTTGATTTTATTATTTATCTAATTAAAATGCAAGGTGATACTGGCGAGAAAAAAACCACAGCAGCAAAGCGCAGAAAAAATGATATATATAAAGAACGCTCAAGCACATAGCTGTAGAAATGATTATTGATAGGATTGCGATTTTCTCCCCCCCTTAGTGTTAAAGTGTTTGCACACAGTCCATAAGAGTAATTATTATTTCAGGAGAACAAATATCACCCCTTGGGCTCCAATTATTTTCATGCATTGTCTCCCTTAGCTTCTGACTAGGTCTGGTTGTTTTGCCTTTGTTCTTTATTTATTTTTTATCCATCTTTGTATTTTTGTTCATCTTTTTCATGGAGGGTTTGCGCTGTACAACTTTAACCCTTTGTGCTGTTGCCTTTTTTGCAAGTGTTATCGTTTTTGTAGCACACTGTGAATTCCTATCCACTTATTAATGTTTGATAAGCTGTCTAATCTCATAAAAGAGTGACAAATATCCAAGCATACCGAATCACCAAGTGGATACCAAATGTTCTTGATGCTGAGCAATATCTGAGTAGCTAACAATGTATTAAACAAGCTGAGTAGTTTGCAGTTTCACACTAAGTATGATTCAGGGAAAGCTTTAGTCAGCTTCTTTTCATCCATTTTATATTTATTTTTATATATTTAGGATTCTAAGAAATATTATTTAATCATAATTATATTGTACTTGCGTCAAAGGTTTTTATTCATTTTATTTATGTTGTTTTTAAGAAATGAATACTTTTATTCACCAAGGTAAAATTGATCATTTATAATATATATTTATTGTAATATTTTTCTAAAGACATTTATAATGTTATGGATCATTTGTATTTCAGATTGGTGCTGTTCTTTTATTCCAATATAATTAATAGAATACAGATACATTTGTGGAAAATGTGATTTTTTTTATTCTATTAATTACATTGGATTAAATTTGTGTGTGTGTGTGTGTTTAAAATAAACATTAAACATATTGCAAGCATGTATTTGTGAAAAATATCACGTTTATATACAAAAAAATGAAAGAAAAGTACTGTGTGTAGGAAACCTGTTTGGAAACAGTTATTATGACGCTGTTTAGTGTTGAAGGCTGTAAAGAAATTTTCAAGGTCATTAGGGGTTATGGTCAGATCTCATTGAAAGTGTCATCTTTATTTTCCTTTACACTGTCACTTGCAGACCAACCAGTGGCAGATATGCCATTGCACAAGCATTTGCTATGCGAAAATCATCATTGTCAAAGGCAACTTAAAGTTTACAGCAACTAATTGGCAGCAACATAAAAGGGGAATTGAAAAATGACAGAAGACACCCTGCTTCCAACCCCCCTTTTGAAATTTGTCAAAATGTTTTCTCTTATAACGGGAAAACAAAGCATTCGCTCGTTAACGATGAAAGAGTTGCCTAAGTCCCCTGTTGATTGACGATCACTGAGATGTATGACACCTCTCAACTTGTCATGGAGGAGTTATTTGTACTCGGCTGCGATCCGTTCTGTGAGGAGAGACCAGATGTCCCGTCTTAATTAGGCCTGCAGTGATGTTTTTAATGACTTCTACCCCATTACGGGCAGAGCGTGCGCTAGTGAGAACGAGAGAGGAGTTTCAAATCTTCCTCCCTGTCATTCTCATCTGAATGCGTGTGAGCTCCAGGAAGTGTGCTGCTTTTTGTCGGATTGCGGTGTGTGATTTGAGATGCGCTAAAACCCTCGAAAAGCCGGGAGGAACTCGGGGGTTCGAAGCGAGAGGAGTCGATGGAGAACAAATGCAACTTTTCCGCCTAATCTCCTCTCTGAATTGTTTTTGTATGGCATGCTTCATTTATATCTATGAGGGTGCACATTGTGTAATATATTTAATTAATGGCGTCTGTTATGGAAAACTAGGCCAGACTGGTAGATGGGAGATGTCTAGTGCACAAAGACTGATATAAAACACTCATACAGAACTTAGTTATGCTCTCCCGAAAGGTTTATGCGCTATTCTACTGTTTTATTGCACGTCTGATCTCTAATTCTGATTTCCCCTCCAGACGACCGCCAAGAAAAGGAATCGTCTCGTACCTAGATTTGGCGTTCGCACTTGGAGATTCATGACAGGCCGCCGGTACATGGAGTATTAGAGCTCTCACTTACAATGCGCAGATCAAATTTGAATTTGGCCTATATTAAATTATATCTCTTCCTCTGATGTGTCAGGTCGGTACATTTGGAGAACGGCGCACAAGACTTCGGAAGGCTGATGGTGGCATTACCTGCGTGCGAATCACCTCAAGGTAGAGTCGAAAGTAAGTTTCTGAATAAATGTAATTGCTTTGCCATAATGAGGGTATAAAATGTTATTAATATTTTAGAACAAGTCCTATTTTTCATTTCTGAAAACCACTACGGGGCTCCTTTTCAAAGGGTTTCAGTCAAAACCCAATGGGAGATTCAATTGACTTTAATCTTGCATTCGTTTGAAAATTTGAGCCCATTAGTTAACTTTGCCTTTTCTGTGCAGTTTTCATTGCATTTCAATGAAGCCGCTTTCCTGTGGTGTTAAAACACTAATAGTTGCTTCAAATAGTAAATGAGGAAAGGATATATAGAGGGAGAGAAAGTGGGGAAGAGAAGAGTTGATGACCTAAAATATTTATATAAAACATCTGTGTTTTTATGGAGGTTGGAATAAAAAAAAAAAAAGATCCAATACACAGCTACAGGGTACAGGAATCAAATATTTATATGCTTTAGTGAATAATTTGGGGATTGAGATGCAACTATTAAGCATTCTGCACCAAACGCGGTGCTCTGACAACATATCAATTGTGGCCAGGTGCACCAGCTAATTGGTGAAATGCATTGTGGTCGCTGGCAAGGGAAAGTCAGGGGACCGGCCGTAATCAAATAAAGGGAAGGCCTGAATAATTCTTTTTGAAGTGCTACGGACCTCATGAGTGCGACGCCGCTCTAATTGCTGACGCTCGGCACGTACCCACCCGCTGAATTCGTGAAGACCCCCCTACACCTGCTCAGCCCACTCGGGACCAAAAGTATGAAGGAACCATATTTTAAACCAGTTAATTTTGACTCTCTTCAACTGATTTTGTTTCGCTGGTGACCAAATCTCCAAAGAACGATCTCAAAGAGAACCAGTGCTTCATTGGATCTCCACAGTAAACCGTCTTCTCACTACCTTTCCTTATAAATCACGTAGGTTGATTAAAACGCCTACCTTGTGAAATGCTAATGCGTAAAAAGCATTTATTTGACATCTGCTAAATAACAACAGTTCTTACCTTCAGGCTGACCATCAGCCCCCCTCTTAAGGGTCAGCATTTTGAATCCTGGCTGCTCAGCTTTGAATAAATAAATTGTGTCATTATGCTTTTCATCGTCTGATAAACAGCTCTTTTTCGCACTCAGAATCTCCATTAAAGAAAAGTAGGTCAAGAGCAGAGGCTTTAAACGGCAAGCCAATACACTTCTCTTCTCCTTACTTCTCTCCTAAAAAAAACCTGCAGACTAGCAAGCCACCCCAGTGGTTTATCTGAGTCCTAACTCAGCACTTGCACCAGTTAAATACAAGCGCACATCAAAGCATGCATCCAGATCAGGTTATTTTGGATAAAGTTGTGGTACATACGAGACATTAGAAAATTTTATGAATTTAAAGGGATAGTTATTTTGAGTTGTGATCCTTCGGCCCTGTAGAAATGCCTATGGCCAGATAATGCTTTCCAATATAGCATGCTTCTTGTATCACTTCAAACTATCTATATTCTCTTACAATGAAATCATATTTATATGCATCATTAATAATACAATTATTAGTAATGTTATTAATTTATAACAAGTAAAAGTATTACTAAAATGAGTAGATTTTAGGTGTTGAACTAAAATAAAAACATAACAAACAAAATAATTTTCAGTTGATTAGACTTTATTTTATTTATTAACGTATGTGTTGATGGATGCATGCAGTAGACTGTCTGCTTGATATGTTCCATCACTTTATTGTGAAGGGTTTTACAACATACAACTCACTGACTATCAGAAACTTTAGAAGTATATGTCAGTTTAATGTATTCTTCTAACTCTAAACCTATAGTGAGTAGACATGTAGCTGCAAATGAATGAGAATTAGTTAAAATATAATTACAAAGGTACTTATAGTTAGTAGAATGTCTAAAGTGGACCATCAAAAGAAAGTCTAACCCATTTTTATAGTATACTCACTTACCTTGCACTCTAAACATATAAAGTTAAATATAGAAACTAAAGGCTTCACATTATTGTAATGTAAAATGGTTAGTATTTTAAATTGACTAAAGGTTATGTTTAATAGTGTTATTATTAGCATTTTAAAAATATAAATGTAAGAGTTGTCAGAATTGAGCATGCACAATTAAATATCGTTCCAATATGACGAAATGCTAAAATCTTCAAATCAGCTGATAAATCAATGCAATTTATTTTTCTGTGACGACCATCTGTGAATGTACATTGGTCCTTACATAACCCGAAATAACTGCCAGGAGCATTTACACATCACTTTAAATAAGAAATTTCCTCATGATTTCGGGTCTGTTTACACAACATCGTGCAAATCAGGGGAAAGCCAGTGTTCTCTGTCTGTCAGCACAGGGTGTATAATGGGGCATCAAAGCAGCCAAATCAACAAACAAATGCCTGTTTGCAGGATTGAGAGGATGAGTCTGATAGGACAGGAGACCCATCCTGCCCTGGTGAGTGTCTCAGACAGTCTGAGCTTAGGCCTGCTTTTGCCCATCTGTCGTGAACCCTGGCCAGCACAGGAAGGGGGGCCACACCAGGACAGCAGCCGTCCAATCACGTGCCTTGTGTTGGTCCTAATACTTCTCAAATGATGCTTCCTGTCTAAGACTGCCCAAATTGGAAGAAAGCTCTTCGTTTTCCGTAATGCACTGTCATGAAGCAGTTTTTTTTTTCCGAGACCCTGAACTGATTTAGCTGGTAAACAACCTGTTAACCTTGCTTCTCTGCTGAGAACGGCCTGTTTCTACGCAACAAGATGTCATAATCATCTTACTTTACAAGAGTCCAGCATTATGCGCAGTATTTTCATCTCTCGTCAGCATCCTTGGCAGAATGGCAACGTGTCAGGAATCCAATATATCTAAAAGCGAGAACGATAGGACTTACATTTCCTCCGGAAACCACTTTCAATTGGCTTAAACATAGAGAAAAGTGCATTTTCTTGTAGGTCTAGATTTATATGTGTTTAAATAACATGTTGCTCCGTATATATGGGGAGTATAGTAGTCTTCACAGGCGTTAAAGCAGGCCTTAGGGAGAGGAAGATGAGGGTATGTTAGACCAGAGTTACCGCGTGGGGTCCATATCAAAACCCGGCCATCGCACCACTATCCCTGTCTGCATCCAATTTCAGCATGAACGTTTCCTGTTAAACCCCCATCAAACAGACACACGGCAGCACAAAGGAAAACCTCATCTCCACGGGAAACTAATCCGCCGGTGTGCGCTGTAAGCCTGTCAGGGTTTTTTTTTTTTTATTGAAAGAAGTCATCACTCATTTTTGCCAAAGATTAAAAGTATGGCTAAATTGAGAAAATCCGCTTAGGAATTTTTCTGAATTTAAATTTGGACTGGGAAGTGAAGAAGCTTCTCGGGACAGAAAAGGTGTGTAAGGTGAGATAAATTAGAACATGTAGACAACATATTTGTTTCGGCCCTCCCTCTTCTCTATATGTTTCTATCTAAGTCTTCCTTTGAATGCTGAACAAATGAATGAGGTGAGTTGGCGGCATTTCTGCAGTTACCTCAAAAATCGCCCTTCCTGATTGGCAATTCGAGCATAAGAGACATGCATCTGAAATGAGTTCTCCATCCCTTTAATTGCATCGCCACTGGCAACAAGGTGTTTTGGTGGGAGGGAATGACAATTGCTTGCCAGCAGGAAGGAGGAGGCTGGGTCAATAGCACTTTCACATTTACTGTGCAACATTCCCTCGATAGTTTATTTACCTCTAGGTTAGTTGGCATTACCTAAAATAATTACAGACATGGTATAAAAGTGTATTATATGTATTTATATGTATATTTTATGCAATTATTTCTTTTTTTGTCTTAAGTAATTTTCTTTTTGGTCCATTTTATTTTTAATAGTTTTCGTTTTATACAAATATTTTTAAATACATTTTAGTTATCAATTTTAGTAGTTCATTTCAGTTAGCTGTCAGGCACATTTTGCATGTAATATTTCCATTTTATTCCAGTTAACAAAACTTAACTTAATGCAGAACTAAAGCTACTTCCTTCCGTTTTATTTATATAATGTTTAGAAAATGTATTTATTTTTAATATATAATGAAAAACGTATGAAATTCATTTCCATCAAAAGTGTAAATATTGTTAAGGGCCCTTTAAGGCAAATCTATTTTGGCTCAAAAGTACACAATACAAAGAAATCTCTACAACGCAAAGGAAACTAGCTGCAACACAATGAACACAATGCACAACGCCGCAGAAACAAGTCACTGTGCAATGTGTTGTGCCAATTATATTCTTTTGTGGCTTAATTACAAAGTAAAAAAGTCACAATACAATATAATTCTCAGAACACAAAATAATTTGCAATACAACACAAACGAGCCACAACAATATTATTAGCACAACAACAAGTAAACGCAAGTCGCAACTCAATGGAAACAAATCACAGTACATTGTAAGCATGCCACAGTACGATATAATTAGCCAAAATTATTACAATACAACAGAATTAGTCCTATGCGTTGTGTTATGGCAGTTTCGTTGTGTTATGGATATGTCATTGCGTTGTGTACTACTGGGTAACCGTACAAATCAGTTCATTTGGCAGCCATTTTGACAAATCCCCCTCTGCGGCTATTCTTATGTAGACAACAGACATTCAAATAAAGCTTATATTTACTTGAGTAAGGAAAGAAAGACATCTCAAGGACAGTTTGAGAAGTTTCCTGGTCAAGTTTATATAAAAACTTCTCTATCAAAAAGCCACTTTTAACTGTACATCTGCCATTTATTCCAATTTCTCGCATTCTTTTTTTCCCAAGTCATCCATCTACACTGTAGATGAACATAAAATCAGGCACCGGAGAGATCAGCATGTGCTAACCCTTTGACCGCTAATAACACATATTGTATGCATATATGGAGTATTAATGCAGCTGTACGTACTACAAATCATGTTGCATCGTCAGTTACGTCGCTGTTTCCCACCATATGCGAATATGTGAAACCTGTTGAATAACAGCCATTGTTTTAGAATTCTGTTTGGTGCCACTAACAATGCAGTCTTTCAAAAGTGCAGCACCAGCACTCCGTGATCTTGTGTATAAACTTCAGAAAGGTGGCAAAGGTAGAAGGATATTGTAAAGAGAGAAGCCGAGCTTCATGTGTGCAGAAAAAGGAGCTAATCAGCGGCCTATCGCTCTCTCCTCTGCCATTGTTACTGGCCTCGCTGGCCTGTACCGAGCTTCTTAGTTGGTAATTATGTCAGCTCCAGCCTAAATGATTTATTATTTATTTTGCCAGACTGCAGCCTGAGAGACAGCTGCCCCTGGAGTGGTCATTAATGTGCTATCTGGCCGGGCAGGGCGCGGCTCCTATGATCCTGACCCAATCTCAGATCCTAATCCAAGGAGGAAGGAGGCTGCAGGCCAGGATTTGGCTGCCCAGCTATCTCACTCTCTATAATTGATAGGTTTTAGGCGATTATACGCTTCACGTGATTAAGATCTATAACGATGTATTGATCGGACTGCACTGGGATTCGACCAGGGGGTGTGAGACATCCACGGCTACCCGCTCCACCACTCCCCAACCGATGGTTTGACATTTTGATATCTGACATTAGATAAAAGTGCGCCAGTGTGTATCTGTACACGTGTGTCTTTTCCTCCCCGTACGACGAACCTGCAGATGAAAGGGACGAATGTTGTTTGAGTTTATGAGTACATACATATTTACAGTGTGCGCGTGCGGGAAACATGCACATCTATCAATCTGGGGATCAGAAGACGAGCTGGATTGGATTTTGAAGGTTAGGCTGAGAAGCCTGTGGGTGGGTGATTATTAATTATGATAGCTGTAGACTCAGATTTTATCCCGCAGTCAGAGACCTGTGGGACATCAGCTGAGCCGGGTTGGCTGACACTGAGACAATCAGGAACAGGATGATGTGGCACTTGATGGGAACGCTGTGAGGAAAAAACGCCACTTTCATCTGTGAGCATCGGGATGATCTGTAGCGCTAATACAGTACATAACTAGCATAACTAGGCAATTTCTTCTAAAAGTAGAATTTTACAATAAATGCAGCTAATAAAAAAAAATAATAATTCTTGAGGTTATAGATGTAATCATTTTACCAAATAGCTACTTGCAAAAAAGTGTGATGCAAAGACTTAAATGATTTTAAGAATTGCTTTTAGGATTTGTGAATAATTTATTTGCTCTGTGAATCATTTGATTACCTAACTCAACAGAACAAACTGATTCGTTAAAACGAATCCGACTCATGATATTCCAGAGCTTTAAAAAAAAAAAAAAAAAGCTTGCTAGATTTATTTTTATTGTAAAGGAAAAAACATGAAAAATATACAGATGATAGATTTTTTTTTTTAATTCATGAAAGCTGTTCTCGTTCCTTCTGATTACATTAATACTGAGGAGGACTTTTTGAAATATGGCTAATGAAAAATATAGTTAATTTAGTAGCATTGCTACTTTATTAAAGTAATTATGAAATATTGATATATAAAACAATCAGAACTTTGTTGTTAACCAATTTCTGCATATAATGCATATAACTGAATGTTGTAGTTTATATAAATTTATTTAAATTCTAAAGTTCTTCAACTTCTTTCAAATAAAAGTATAGTTTATTTGGTCAGTGAATCGTTTGTTTAGATGAATCATGTGAACAAACCGATTCACAAAAGATGAACATGATGAATTATGAAAACTGCCCACAAAAGTTTCAAAGTTGTCCTCGGATTGGTTAAAATTATGCAGGATTTCAAGAACTCCCCACAGAATCAGTATCGGTTCAACACTAGGGACCATAACATCTAGTCCTTTTTATTGAATCTGGGAGATGTGTGTGTTTCTGCCTAGAAACAAGATGGCGTCATGACAAAACCCCCTCACGAAAGAAGAAAGCCGCTACGTTGACTATTAGTGCTTATCAGGATCAACCAAATCCTGTATTTTCAGAAGTTAGATATTTAAAATGTCATATAAAAGTCGTAGAATCTTAAATATGTCCAAGAGATTTAGACACCGTGGTCTGTTACTGTAGTGAAATTTCCAAGCTCATAAACATGACACAAAACAAAACGTGACTGGTTGCTTTACCTGTCATGTGACCTCTTGGGAGGGCCTTGGCCATTCAAAGCAGCCAAGATTGCCAGACCTTCTGTCATAACGTCTGGCTAAACAAGACTATAATTACTGTATCCTTCCTAAATCAGAAATACTTTCACAATGAAATATAACACATTTTTGTGAAAAGAAAAGATTGAATATCTAATTAATTGCAGTATGCTATATGTAACTGTAACTGCATATATCTGTAAATGTCGTGCCGTAAATCAAAGCTCAAGAATCTTTTGATGATCTAAGCTCAGTTCAAGATGGAGCTTTTCAACTGACTCTTTGGCTATCAACAAGCTTCCCTGCTGTCGATTTGCCATGCAAGAATCCATCCCTCTTGGTAATAAACGAAGTGCAGAAGGGAAACAGAGCGAGAGTGGGGAAATTAAAGAAAAGCAGACAGAAGCATTTCTAGCTCATTCCTGCATTATGGCGCATTTCCATTTTTTCGCCTCAGTCTTAATCTCCATTGAATGACTGTCATCGCCCTCCGGCAGTAATTAGGAACGGACTCTGGACAACAACAGACAAGTTGGCCTAGCTTGTCTCAAGCAGCAAATTACCTTTAGCTTATGGTAAGCAATATTCCGTGCCAGGCAACTTTTACTGCTGATTAGCAATTAGCCCAAACTACCGGCAGCCGAAGAGCTAATGTTTAATTTGGTCTGCTAATGATAGACTCCCATCTAGTGTGCGCAAGCTGGGAGAGCGAACTCGAGGGAAGGGGGTAGGGTGTAGAAATGTATGGATTTCTTCTTAATTCCTTTTCATTTACAACCTGACAGGCCCTCAGGTAGTAAGGAAATTTCTTAGCGATTAGTAATGGCTGCCCCTTCAAAGTGGCAAACGAATGTTAATGCTTCTCTTCAAGGCCTTCGCCCAGAAAACACACACTCCTGATCCCAAATAATCATAGTGTTTTCTTTCACAAGCACAAAATCACGCAGAAAGGTGGCAGCGAAGAAATTAGCAGCGCTACGTGACCGAAACTATGTGGACGCCTCTTGCTAATTGCTAAAAGGTGCATAAAATCAAGCATACAACTCCTTAGACAAACACTTCAGGTCTAAAAGTAATCAAAACAGCGTCTGAAGTGAAAGAACTCGACCTGCAGTACACAAAACCCAGACTTGAACCCTTTGGGATGAATTGGAATGGCTAATGCTAGTCAGACACCGTATTTAAAGAGTTACACAACTAAGAAGTCTCAATGGCTGCTAAATACCTTGTTTTCTGTAAAGAAGCTCTGTGTTTGTTTGCAAACATGAGCAAGCGGTGTCAGCGGGGGCTTCAAAGGGTCCCATAAGACTGCTAATCATTCTCATGTAACCAAGCACACACTTGTGGGCTGGACCCGCCAAATCAGGTGGACTAGCTGCAGCTCTCACTCACAGCAAGTTCAGCGTAGATGCTTGTTAAGAATGTGCAATGGTTACCGTGGGAATTATCCCATCCCTCGAGGCTAGGGAGTTCTCGGCGCTAATGAACGGCAAGGATGAGGCTCGTTATCCTCCTCTGTCTGTCTGATATTCAGCCACAGTGTCTCATCTCGTACACGCGCCTCTCTCTAGTAAAGATGGAGGATAGATGGTGGATTTGGCTCTCACGTGGACCTGAGCTTTGAGATGGATCCCCAGCGGTACGGTTAGAATGAGAGATGATATTTCTCCTAGCCGCTGAAGGTCATCATCAGCCAGGTTCAGGTTGCATGTAAATATGGTTGTCACATCTAAGTGCTTAATTGCTTTCTGTACGCATACTGTTGGGTTATTTCGGTATGAAATTCATGCTTTTCACACTAAATTATTGTCTGTCGACTGGGAATATATAGTACATCATTTGTATGGTCCATACAAATTATGTCCAGCGATATGGGGATCAGGTTTTTGAATATAAAATACAAATAATAACAACATTACACATTACATTAGCGCTGAGCAATTATTGATTGTGATTTAATTGCATCCAATTTTTTTTATTACATATATATGTGTGTATACTGTGTATTTATGATGTATATGAAGACATATACATACAGTATATTTATAGCACATTTACATGTATATATTTATATCTAAATTTATATAAATATGTAAATATTTTATATATATGAACATATCTTTCTCTAATATACAAGCATGTACTGTATATGTATTTATATATACAAAATAAATGCAGTACATACACATTAAATATAACTTATTTTGGAATATATATATATCATATTTATTTATACACAATATATATACATACAGTGTTTAATACAAGCAAATAAATGTAAATGTTTTCCAGATAAAACTTTACTGATTCACTTTGCACCCAGCTTCTTTATTTTGGATGCAAAATGCAAAATGTATTAAACATTTAAAAGCTTACTTCTTAATAATATTAACATTAATATATTTTTGACATATTTTTAAATGCCAAAATTCTTCTTGCTTACATATTTTAGAAAGGGGCTCCTCGCAAGAAACTCATCATTTTACACTGCATCGAAAAGTACTTTATGGAAATACATGGGGTTTGGCATGACTCTAATTGTTGGATGATAATTAAAATGAATGACATTAAGTTATTCTGGATTAAGTAAATGCCAATACTGGATTTGAGAAGCAAGTTTAAAAAACGCTAAAGTAAAGTAGAAAGAAAAAACACAATCCTTCCCTTAGGAAGTGATGTTGTAAACCTCTGGTGCTTTATTCAGAGTTTAAAGGAAAGAAGGCTGTCCTCATTGACCAGTGCTGTTTGTTTACCTTTCTTTTCTAATTCTTCTTCCATCCCTTCTTGTTCTCTTCATCGGACACAACTGAGATACGGCCGAGGTGTGGTTTTGCTGCTTGGCAAGTTCAAAAGCAATGGGATGTTTTCCTTTTCCTTTCCAAAGTCCACAAACTCAACTTTTTTCAAATCTGTGTTTCTGATTTGTGTAGGCTCTTGGGAATGACAGCGGTGGAAATGAAGAGGGGCCTGTGGAATCGAGTGGTGGGAGAGGTAGAGAGGGACAGAGAGAGAAAGAGGAAAGGGATGGAGAAAAAGAAAGAGAAGGAGTGAAAGCACTAGAACATGGAACTCTCTTTCTCATCCTGTAGCTCTCTCTCTTTCATACACACACACACACAAAAACACAAAAAAGACTGACAGGCTGGAGCTTCAAAGCTTTAGCTTCTCTCTATCCTTCCTCTGGTGTGGAATTTCAATGCAGTATTTCATTTTTCATTGGGGGGTTGGGGAGGGCAAGGAGGTTGGGGCAGGATGAGTGTGTATTCTTTCAATGATCCACTTCTGTCCCACGACGGCCTTCTTATAGTGCTGATGTGTTTTAGTAAACTAAAATCAACACGAATCCAGCCATGCCGCAAATGACCAACTTTTTTCGAGACTTTCAAGGCACGTTGTATGAGGAAACAAAAAATTCAGCAGATGGCAGCAATAAAATGTAGCGATAAAATTGCAAATTACTAAATATTTTATTTTGTTTTGTAAATAATTATTCTCTTTTTTTTTTCCTTTTTTTGGTACTCATCTGGGATTTTTTCTCCCTTAATTTCCAAAAATTAAAATGAATTTTTTTTGGTAGCTTTGACTTTATCCTTGTAAACTTCAAATATAAATATGGTTATAATATTTGAAATGTTTTTTCAAATTTTTCTAATTTTTTCCATTTTAAAAAAAATAAGTGTTTTTTTGTTTTAGATAGTTTCCAAGACAACATTTAGCATTTTCTTTCAGTTTAATTTGATGTACTAAAATAACTAAAACTAACTGAAATAATAAAAAACACATACATATCACAATCAAAGCTTTAACAAAAATGAAATTGAAATAAAAAAAAAAACTAATTCAAACTATAAATAAAAACTATTAAGATATCTCAAAGAAAAAAATACTGAAACAGTTGTCCTTATGCAAGTGTATTAAATATTTTGTTTTATTTTTTTAATAATTATTTATTTTATTCATTCAGGTACTTTATTCATTATTTTTTTCCCTCCTTTAATTTATTTGGATATTTGTTACAAACAATAAAGGTCACAGTGTCCACCTTTCTGTAAAACCGCTGCAAAAATGTAATAAAGCAATGTTTAGTTCATTTCCACTTGGCTGAGAGAGAAAAAAAATGGTGTCCTACATAACTTTTCCATTGAGATTATAAGTTGTCAGAAGATGCACAAATGGCGACAGATGTTGTTTAGTATGTATCATGTTGCAGTTCCTTAAGGTTAACCGACACAAAAGTCTTTTTTTTTTGTAATCACTATTCTGGACTCTCTATCATCAATTTGTACAAATTTTGTACAGCAAGTCATTTTTTACAAGTATAAACTAGAAAAATACACTAGTCAATTTGCATCACCTTAAAAATCTTGGCAAGATTTTAGTCCGTAATAAGGTTAAATTAGTTAACAATAATGTATTAGATATCATGAATTAGCAATATTACAGCAATTAAATATAACATTTAAGCTAACACGAATAAACAATATTGTATGTATAATTTAACATAAATCGATATGTGCTTAATAAAAATGACCTAATATGTATTGACAAAAAACTTTCACAAATTCAACCTTATTTCTTCAACACAATTTTTAAATCCCTCATACTGTGCCAGGCTGATATCCCAACCTCTTAAACTCTACTTTATTAACAAATTGTATCCATCTCCATCACCCGGTTGGTGGCTGGCCATAGACACCTTTGAGCCACCATTATTTTATCTAAGCGTACTTAAAGGTCTGTAGGATCCACGAGCCTTTGAGGGTAAGTGGTGCCTCTAGTGGCACATCAAGGAGGTGAGGAGAGGCGGAGAGGTCAGTGCTCAGGGGTAGCTCGGCTATCTCGACCTCGTCCTGGGGTGCTGCCCACGAGGGACGTGTCAGCGTGTTGCACCTCTGATAAGGAAAGGTCAATCTGCTACCATCATCCCATGGCCCAAGGCCTCCGAAAATACCAGAAGAGAAGTCAAAGAAGCATAATATATCTCAAGTTTTCCTCACTTTAGGCCCCGATGTTGAGAAACGTCGAACCCAGCATCGCATTTCCTCATATATTCCTTCAGCAACATGCGCCGTTTTAAGATTCCCCTCCTCGGAGCGCAGTCACGCACGTTCTTCTTGGTTTCCAACCCCCATCCCCCCCCAACCATCTCGCTCTGTTATTTCTGATTAGCTGTAAACGAGCAAATATTTTCCCAGTGTTCGCCAGGTTAGATCCCCATTTAATTAAACTGGCTCATTATGTCGCTCTCTGATTAGTGGAGGGGAATCAATTATTCAATTCACAAACATGGGCCGCAGGAGCTGGAGGTGCACAAAGAGCTGCTCATTTAATTCCAAGGACACTAATTAGCTACAAAGCAAAGCTGCAACTTTCTGTCTCCCCCACCTCCTCCTCCTTCCTCAATTACCAAGAACGTAGGACACTGGGTGCGAGGAGCGGGGAGGAGGGCTCAGGCAGACGAGAAAGAGGAGAGCATGATGGGAAACGTAGGTGGGGCGGGTCAAAGCGTTCCTTATTTGGCAGGATTCCCGTCTTGTTAACGGGGTCGAGATGTTGCGTACGGCCGTGTTATTTGCTGATATGTAGATCGGACGGAGAGCTAAGCATCCAGGAAACGACCCGAGGGATTTCCAGCAGCTTCAAACTCAAAGGCCTGCCACTTTTGTTCTCGGCAATCAAACGGCGGGCAATTATCCGAATTATTGACAGCAGATTTCTCATTTCAACTGCAAATTAAGGCTATCAATAAAGCTTTCTGATGCAAAAGTGACTAATTAACCGACGGAGTAGAGCTCTGAAGCTGTGTTGTAAAAGGAAAAAAACTCCAGTCGGTAGCACGTAGTGGAAACACAGGGGAACTAATTAGTTTAATTATCAAAACAGCTAATTAAAATTACACAGTTGCCTAATTAGTTCTGTGCTTCTTGCTGTCTCTCTCTCCCTGTCTCTCTTATTTCCTCTTTGCCCTCTCACTCTTTAATTGACAGGTTGAAGTTAAATATAAAACAGGAGGAGAGAGAGAGAGAGGGGGAAAAGGAGAGGAGAAAATACAGAGAGTTTAACGCAATATCTCGGCTGATGCCGTCTGCGCGAGTGGCAGATCTCTGGAGCAGGAAAACAAATGACTTTCATCCAAGCAATTCCAAATTTTCTCCCGCTAAAGTCTTTTTGATGTGAACAAATGAGGAATTTGTCCTCTTCTTGTTACCCTGAGCAAAAACAGCATTGCCACGCTGTAAAAGACCAATTTAAAGCCAGTGTGATTTCGAAAGGAGTGTTTTTGGGGGGAGCCTTGAGGTCATCGGTGTGCTGGTCTGCTCCTAAATGTTGACCAAATTCACTTTTACTGGATGGAAATATTTAACACGTTTTTCTCTTTCAGGAAAATGAAGCAGCGATGACTCATCCTGCTCTACACAAATCTTTGTCCAATCAGATGCTGCCTTGAAGGAGAACGTCCCGCCCCCGTATGCCACATGCAACCGACTTGTAAGTAATAAATGACAATAACGTGGCTGTAAAAAAACAAGCGAAAAAGTTGATCCGTTCAAATGGCAATGCATCGTCAATCCAGGAGAAAACTGGAGAAAAATTATTTTAAGATTAATTAGTTTTAAGTGGATGCAATCAAATAACAAACTAAAACTAAAACGTTTAACTAATTGAAACTATTAATAAAAACTACAATCTTATGGCAATGTTACTAAAATAACACTGATCTGAAAAGGATTTCCTATTAAAAAATGGTTTCATGTTGATTTTAAATCTGTTTTGAAACGTGGAGCAACAGTATTGTTAGTAGAAAGAAAAATAAAAGCAAAGGTGTATATTTCCTTCCTCGTTGCTTCGGTGTGGCTGAAACATGATTGTCATCGTAATTTCCAATCCAGTGTACTGCAGGTGAAAAGTTGTTTGTCTTTACCTGAACAGTAGCAAAAATGATCTTGCAGAAGTAAGACTACTGTAAGAGACGTTTACTGTGTGTTGAGGGCCTGGTGTCACAATAAAGAGCACCGGGGCCCCTCTCATTGTATGGTGTGTCTCTGTGTATCAGATCAGCTTCTGAACATGCAAATAGGCCGGAGGCCCGTCCTACCACCTGGCTCCTTTTGGCCATGCTGGTATTTTTAGCAACGCTAATCAGGCAGCTTATTATTTCTTGAGTTCACAGAAACTTTGAACTCCAGACTCCCTCTGCCTAAAAGATTCATGAAGGCCGTGCATCGGGGGACCTGCTTAAGTTTGCAGTGGGGTCAGAGATCGGCGTTATCCCTTCGGCAAGCGCAGAAAAACAAATTGCATATGTTAAGGGCATGCCTGGTACATAGCGCATTGTTCAATTCACTCTCTCTTTTCCCAGTGTCCATCTTATACCTTGAGCTAGTTTTGAGGCTATACAGAGCTAACAAAACAGCTCACTGAATAAGGGTAATAGACAGCCCCTAAAATGCCTGAATTGGGTTGTTTGGTTGACCTTCAACTACTGCTAGTCAACCGGTAGTTATACAAACATTCTGAATTATGTACTAGCCTCAACAGACACCAGGTTTGATCACGTTGACATTTTGTCCAGTGAAATTTCAGTTGTTTACTGTATGCTGTGTACTAAAGTATTGGTCATTTTAATTTAGCCTTTGTTTTTATTTGTCAGTATCCGTTTTAATTTAAAAAAAAAAAAGTTTTTGTTTACATAATATATGTATGTGTGCGGTGTACATTTATGTATAAATACACACGCATGTATATTTTTCAGAAAAATATAGCGCAGGTGAGTAAATAATGAATGATTTTTAATTTCGGAGCGAGCTGTTCCCTTAATAATTAAACAAATTTCCATTTTGTTGTTCCGTGTATAGGAAAGTTTGAAGTGAATTCTTCAGCACACTTGTAAACCACAGGACTTTATTAGATTGTAAGTGAATATGAAGGGTCTTCCAAAGTGAAGGCCTTTGTGTATAAAATGCAATCTCGTCCAGGCCTGCCGGCGCGGGGACGCATGTAGATTGCAGGGTGAATTGCCTGCAAAGCTGCTGTCCGATTTGAATTGTCAATGCGTCGCCGTTCCATTTGACTCATACGGAGACCACTTTGGCTCAGATAGTGCAAAGACAGATTCCATCAGGTCCTTATCTGTTACAACCTGCATTGGTTGCAATTGGATTCAATAGCGGCCAATAATAGTGTTATTTTTTTAAACATTAGGATACCTGGATTTTTTTTAATTTTTGCACTGGTCAGCAGCGGGGGATGAGAAAAAGGATATAAAAGGGAACCTTATTCTACCTTGTTTTTCCCACCTCCTGCTGTCCGATGCCATGAATACTGCATTATTCCGATCATTTTTCTGACTTTCAGGAGGAAAAAGTAATTTTATCTGGTAAAGGATATATTTTTTCTTTCAGCCAGCCCATCCCAAGAGTGTGTGCATTGTGCCGGGCTGAAGAAATCTCATCACTGTATTGATACATCACAAAAGCCAAGCGCAATCATCATCTGTGAAAGATCCTCTGAGACCAATTTAGACCCCAAAGACTTTGACCATAACATTTAAATCAGCAAAACGGACTAATTTAGTGTTGGCTATGATAGTCCTGAATACAATTATTGTACCCTCAACATGGCAGAATTCATTAAAAGCCATATAACCGATATCAGTGTTAGTCCGATATTTCCATAATTTCCTCACTCTAAAATAATTGGACCTAGATCTTGTTTTAAGGCCATGGGAGAACTTTGATGGGACTCATTTGCAATGAGGGTGTCTTTTTCAAACAAGACATTAATTAAGTTAGAGTATCCGCTCTCCAGTATTCTGCCTCTATATATATTTTTGACACATTTAAGGTTAAGTAATGGTTCATTTAGAAATGAAAAATCTGTAATTATTTACCTGCCTTTATTTCATTGAACTTTTTCATTGAACTTTTTCTGTGAAATATATATATATATATATATATATATATATATATATATATATATATATATATATATATATATATATATATATCTCTTCATGCAGCTCTTTTATTCTAAACCATTTGATAGGAACATGCTGGTGTTGAAGTCATTGTTCACTGCTAATCTTCCCCTCCAGTGAGCTGTTAACTTAAGATTTACTTTGACTGAATCATTAGTCAACACCGAGTCAGGTGAGCTTAAATGGCTTATGATTTTAATCTTAAAATGCTATGACTTTATTCTTGTAATTGCCTTTCCTTCAGAATTTTATTATCATCATTTTATTGCTACAATTGAAAAAAAAAATGTCATCGTCATTAACCAAATATATTTATTAACAATTCTATTAATCAATCATTTTATGATTGTATTAATTATTAGCATTTTTTAGAATGGTTTTTGCTAATTTAAATGTCATTATTCTTAAACTTTATTATTATAATTTCACTCAATTAAATTTCTGCCATCATTTACTAACCCTACGTTAAAAGCTATGACATTCTCAAAATGTAGATATTTTTATTATATTTTAAAATAAGAAAACTATTATTTAAAACATTACTACTTAAATATGACTTTATGCTTGTAATTTTGCTCTTATTTTCAAAGTATCACTACTTTAATATTGATGTCTATTATAGTCCAATGTCAAAATGACTCCTTTTTTCTCAAAATGTATTTTTAATTTTTCCATTGTGTTTTTCTTTTAATTAAAGACTTAGTTTGATCTTTCATTCTAAAGAAAAGAGCTTCACAAAGATGATTCACAAATTCAGCTGAAAAATGCCACAGGTTTGAAACGAGGTAAACAATGACGGAACTATCATCTTTGTGCGAATCATTCCTTCAAAATCGCACATTAAAAATCTCGATATTTCCTCTAAAAAATCAGACTTTCGCTGGTCCAAGGAATTCCCATGCGTAAATGTAATACGAAGTTCTCCAAACATATCATTATGAATCGTAGTGGTGCTATTCCCAGTTTCTAAGCGTGCTAAGGAACGATAAAAGCAAATCTCAATTTGCCTTCATGTTAAAAGTTCAAGTCAAATATTCATCCTTTGCCTGAATCACATTCCGATTTTTTTGTCCTCTAGAGTCGAGCGTGTTGGTATCAAGTCAAACAATGTGTGCATCTGTTCAAAGAGTCAGAATAAGATGGGTGAAACTCTTTAAGAAAAGCCTTTTTTGATTGCTTCAGATGCAGACGTTCGTCTCTTGGAACAGAACAGAGCTGTCGCAAACTCCATCTTATTTACATTTTCTTTTTTCCCACCCCACACACATACGCCGCACTGTTCCAGAAACGCAAAAGGGAAGGGAAGGAGCCCAAAAAAAGAGTGTCTTTCAATGCCAAGGTGCCAGGGCCTTCTTTTAAGCCGTAAATGTTCTGACGCAGGAGAAGAGAAGGCGATAATGAGAGCTGAGCTCCTTTCCAAGACGTCCGTATTGTTTTAATTGTTCGAGCCACATAACGGAAGAGAAGCGAAGTCTCTGAGCCGCAGCGCCAACATTTAAAAAAAGAACAAACCTGGCTTTTTCCAATGTGTTGGAGCAATTATGTACAAACCCTGTAATTATGCATATCTTTTTGAAACATGTAAAGCTGTATGGAAATGAGTCTGGGCCGATTTAACTCCACACCGCACACCCCCCACCGGCAGCGCATTGTTTGATATTTCAGACAGTTTTGGAGAAGTAATGGGGACTTTAAGTCAAGGTTTTGCGCGAGCATGTGCGCGTGCGAACGTGGGTGTGAGCGCGCTGAGCTAAAAGGGGAAGCTTTAGGCCGTTTATTGCGGGAAACGGTGAGAAAGTGCTACAGAAACACACCCCGTGTGAAACTCCTTCTTCTCTTCCTCCTGCTTCGTCGTCTCTTTCCCCTCCCCCTCCGCGTGCGTGGTCCCACCCTTAATTAAGTCTGCTGGGGTTTAAAAGTGTTGAATCTTGTTTAAAGACCATCTCAGCACATTTAGAGGACCGCGCGGGTGCACGCGCACGCATGGTAATCAGGCCATCCGCTGGCATTTGAGAGGAAATCTTATTTTCAGACAGATGCACCCCCCCTCACGCACACACACACTTGTTTTCCCAGCGATTTCTAAAAAGATGCGGCGTGTCTGGAGATGAGAAAGCCGGGCCGATTGTTCCCGGCTGTAAGTGAGAATATCTCTGCTCAGCACCTCTGTTTTGTGCAATTACCACTCGTTAATCCTTTTAGAAAGAAATTCAATTACTTTTATCAAGGTTATTTCATACATGATAGACAGCGCTGATGCGAGCGGGCGTTTTGTGTTTCTGGACAAATAATTGAGCTACGCTTGCTCTTCCAGGAGAATGGTCTTCCCAGAACCACGACAAAGCGACTTGTAACAGCTCTATGAGCAACCAATAATGGGGACATTATTCCGGTTCACCAGGAGCTAAGCACCTGTTACTGCTCTTCAACACAGAACCCACACTGACATTTAAAATTTTCATTTTCAACATTGATAACAGCTTATTGGCAGGTGTCTGCGCTGGTAAACCCACGAAGGCTCTTTAAATGCGCGCAAAGTAGCGAGATTAAAATCAAATAGGTGTTTAGGTTTTCTTTCTCCACCGCTTCTTCATTCCCTCCTTTTTCTGCTTGACTTATCTGCATTCGTTCCCCTAGACCCTTTCTCAGGAAGAGCAGTGGAATCCGGGTAGCTTCCCCCTCCCTTCCGCACCAATTACCCCTGGATGGATTTTTTTTGGGGTGAAGCCGGATAATTGTGTAATTATCTGGCTGAAATGGGAAGTCTAATGTGTTAAAGTGGGATTTTTTTAAACCGTGGTGTTGAAGGAGTATGGCAGGACCAAACTGCCAAAGAGATGGACGCTCAACCAAATTGATAAGTGAGGAGATAAGTCCCACTCGGCTGAAGTGCAGCCAGGACCACCAATTCCACATTGGAGAAGACAGGGAGACGCAGAAATTGATTTTTTTTCTTCCTGAGTGGAGGAAATAAACCGAGATAAATCAGGTGATATTGGGGTCCATATGTGCAAATTCATATACTGTGTATATGTATGTGTATATATGTGTATATGCATGTATATAGTGCTGTCAAATGATTAATCGCACAGCCAAAATAATAATGCATTTATATTTAATATTATATATTTAAAACAATTTAAATTAATATAAGTATATACACATGTAAATGTTCATGAAATATCTGCTGTATGTATGTCTCTTTATATACACTTAATAAATATACACAGTACACACGCATATATATTATGTAAACAAAACATTTATTTTGAAGAAATTAATTGTAATAAATCAGCAGACAGCATTGATGTATGTGTGTGTGTGTGTGTGTGTGTGTGGATGCTCAACTAAATGGATAAGTGAGGAGATAAGTCCCACTTCAGGATTATATACACACACGCACATATATATATGTATGTGTGTGTGTTTCTGCTCTGTAATTAAAGTGACTGATCAAAAGGCATAATATCCTTGTATCAGTTGTGCTTAAAACTGCAGAGTCTGACTCAGTTTCACTTTATTATGCTGATTATGTGGTGATCACCAAGAAAATAATGAGTGTAACCTCTAAACCTGTAAATATATAAACTTGAGTAATCTAGCAGTAATATTCAGATGAGGACTGCATTGCTGTAATCAATAAAAAAAAAAAAAACAATGAACAAACTATCAAAACACTGAAATTCCGAGGAGATCTGTTCCCATTTAACGAGAACAATATTACATTGACCCTAAACCGCTCCTCTTCACACGTGATTTCGTGCTGGCAGATCTGAGATCTTGGCTCCAAGACAAAGCTGGTGGTAAACAGCAACTTGTGAAAATGAGGGTTTGGAGGGAAGAGAAACAACACAATGAAAATTCAGGGGAAAAGCAACATGAGATATGTTGTCTCCTTCAGCGGTTGTTAGGAAATAAATTGCTTTTGAAAGTAGAAATGTTTACCTCAATTGAGAGACGTTTTATGCCCTTGACAGGAAATTATTTCACAGCTTCTCTTGCGGTTGCTCTTTCCAATGGTCATGTTTTCTTAACCTTACAAAATAACTTGGCCTCTACATTCACCTCGAGTATAAACACTTATTCTGTGTTTTGAGGCCTCTCTCAACGGGTACCTTAACTAATTTCTTTCTTCTGTGGAGGAACTGCCAAGACAGAATGGATGGAAAAGAGGCGTGCTGCTATTCTGACTACTCCCCATATTTGCCCTTTGTGTTGAGTATGTAGCAAGTGGCAGAAAGTAAATCGAATGTAGAATTGGACTGACAGTCAAAAATGGGACGTTTTTTTTGCTCTTTAAATTTGTATTAAAAAGTATGCACCTCGCTTCCATAATATTGCAGTTGTTGTTGGCAAAACAAATCATATGAACTATACAATTGAGAGTCAAATTTGTTTATGACTGTTAATGTTAGTGTAGTGTAGGCACCGTTGGCCCATTGTTGGCTTCCCGACCAATTTAGAACTTATCGCTTCAATTTAATTGAGCATATGGCAGAATTTGTGCGACAGCCGGAGGACTTTTGAGCATATAAGGTGAAATCTGAGGGTACATCAGAGCAGAATATTGCTGCTATTCTGTGTTAGTCTGCAGCTCTAATGATTCATTTTATTGGAAAGCATTTTCATCTGAATAGGATTTGAAAAGTTTTGAACCACAAACTTGAACAAACAGACTGTGACAATGATGACAATCAATTCAGACACTAGCAATAACAGACACAAGTTCAAGCCTCTAAACAAAGCAAAATACAGACCTACATACATAATAAATCTCTATATTTTATGCATATTAATGTTAAAGTATATACCGATTAATTCATAGTAAGATTCAATTTTCAGATTCATTCAGTAAAGATATATGTTCAGTAACAAATCATTTGATGTATTTATGAACGAGAGGCTTGACTGAATAACTCACTCATTAGCCATTTCCGCATTTTTCTACTTTCAACGTTAAGTAAAAAAACGAGTGAACAAGTGGTTCATAACTATCTTTGATTTTGTCAGAAACAAAACACTTGACTCCATACGATGAATGAGTGAATTATTCGAAAATGCGAATTCGTTCAATAACAAATTAAGTGATTGTCTTTGAGTTAGTCATTGAATTATTTACTCAACTGATTTGTTGAAAAAAAACTTTAAGAACGCCTTTATCGCTTGGTTTTTTTTAGCAGGTACTACTCATTTTAACTGAGATATTTTGGCAACTGGCAATATTGAATCTAAAATATAAGGTATTTGCGGATGTGGAACAGATTATCCTATGTAGAATGCCTTTATGGTAGCTGCATTTATTTATTTATAATATTTTTCAAATTTTACATTTAAATGGTGAACATAGACAGAATTTGGCTTGTTATGAAGGGCACAGGCGAAATGTCTTTCTGTCAAATGTTTATAGTTCAAAATTAATGAATGAGTCACACCTGGGAATCGAGATTTGATCTATTTTCACTTAAAGAGGCAACATCTATTAGCACCTCACACTTTAGCAGCGTTTTAAACAAACAACGTGCTCCATCAAACAAGTTAATGCTTTTACTGATCATGCATTTAGTTTGACAGCGGATATCGGCGCAACCTCTTTAGAAAGAGACAGCACAACAGTTTATCGAGCACCTCTCAACCACAAACACAGGTAAACAAAAACACAATGGCACTCCAACCAAAAGGGCTTTGTGTACAGCTGACCCTCTCTCGGTCCTCGCTGTAGCATGTTCTGTTTAAAATGAGCCCTGAAAGCTGCAAATGATGCTAAATTAGGCGCAAATGGATCTGGATTGCACTAAAAGTTGAATGTGGACATCTCAAACTATAGTTCTGCTGTCAAAGGGGCATTTTAATTGAATTAAACAATGAAATCAATGTTCACTCGATGTTTTATACAGGTAATATCAGAGTTAAAATGCAAATACTAAATTGAAGCGTTTTCGCTTAGCGGCCTCAAACTTTCGAACCTCTTATTATCTTCCGGTGAATTTAAGACAAGTGTGTATTTGAAACAAGATTCCCAACTTTAAAACTTGGAATCTAGATTAATGCCACTGCAAAGAAAATGCGGCTTTCTCTTGACAACATCACCAGTAATCCTGATTGAATAGTGATGATGACTGTCATAAAGGCTACGGTTGTCTGATCAAGTTACTGCGTTCCGACTAACGACGACAACTGCGGGGAAAAAAAGAATTGACGATAGCTAATTAGCAAATCCATAATGTTTCCCTCCTTTTAAGCATCTCCCTCGAGGGTGTTTTGAATCATTATGCAAATGATGTTGTCAAATGTCAATTAGTGCAGGAAGAAACTCTCATGATTTATTATTTTCAAGAGTACTTTTGCAGAGGGAAACTTCTCCCACTAGTCATCAAAGGAAATGAAAGATGAGATATATGTGTGGGAAGAGCGCACGCGAGCCTCTCTCACCCGCTGTGGGGAGTGAAAACCTTCATTTGTAAGCAAAGGACAAGGGAACGCTTAAGTGGACCACTCTGGGACCACACCAAACAGACCTGTGACATGCGCTGTTATTTCAACTGCCGAGGGTTTAAACACAAGGACTCTACACTTGGACGCATTTTCGGCTTTTTTAATGCACCGCAGATGTTGTAATTAATGTCACAGACAAAAGATACTTTTTTGATGTGCCATAATTGCGAACAAGGACATAAACACATCAGGAGAGCTTGTTTGACAGTTGAAGGATCCTCTTGGTTTTTTTTTGTTCCCCGGCGTGTTTCGCTGGCATGACAAGAGTTACGCTTCCAAAACTATTCACAGTCCCGGGTGAAGGGCATTTCTTAGCAGCAGTGCAATTACCCAATAAATCAAGCAATAAAAGACAATGTCGGTTGTCAATTAGGTTTTATAATTGAATAATTATTGGACAAAGAGTCAAGGTAGGGTGATTATGACTGTGGTTCTCCAAATGTCACGAAGCAATTGAAATGAATTACACAACTCTAAAGCGACTCCTGCGATTAGCTCGCAAAAAAGCCTTGCTCCGTTTACTTTGTTTAGCAGAGCCTTCCTCTTCATTCTCTTTGGTTCTTTCCCTCTGAACTCTTGCTCGCTCTCTGCTCAGTCTCATCGCTCAAAGGCTCTGGCTTCTGCAAAGTGGAGTTTAGAGGTTTCATTGCATGCCTTAATTAACCGAGGACACAAGTCTGTGCCTAATAAACAGAGTTAAAGGCTAAGGAAAGCTGTAAGTTAATTTCGCAATGCACCTGCGACCATTTTTGTGCTACGCTTCACAATATTGTAGCAACATATGGACTTGATCTACTGTAAAATGTATGTTATAGATCGAGCTAATTGAGGGGTGCTTGGAGATTATCTGAAAAAAGTACCGGGCTTCTTTTTCAAAAACCAATTAGGGATCACATCAGGGTTGTTAGGTGAATTATTTATTCATTATCCAGAGGTACATTTAATGGGCCAAACTCATTTAGATGCTCATTATCAATCTTGGCAACAGATCATATTATCTGGACGTTTTGATCTTTCTGAAGCACAACCGTGTACAGAATGAAGGTGGAGCTCTGTGGAAAAAACACCAACAACATGCCAGATCCTGCCTTTGATTAAACATTGAGGATTGGCCTCTTGCAGAGAACAGAGTCATGGATGGCTCAGCAGACTTTGCCTGGACTCCCGTGAGTCCACGGCCCACCTCAGCTGGGGGCATGGCTACAGGTGCCCATCCATACAGAAATTAGTAGTTTGTAATTTTAACATATATGGAAAGCAAGAGAAAGAGAGTTTACGTTGGCAGTTTAAAAATGACATTACAGCCAACTAATCATACTCCAAACCTCAGATTTGTACCGCGGAAGAAAACACAGCACAAAAGGAAACTTTGATTTGGGGTTTGGAAGGGGTTTTGATTGGCAGCATATGCTAAACATCAAGGTTGGAATTAATAAGAACATGCTGATTCATGTTTGTCATAGATCTGTTAAGTCTAGAGGGATGAGGTCCCTGCGTAAATCGTGTCCCATTTTGATAAGAAGTACAAGAACAGAATGAATATATAAATGAGGGGTTTGGTTGCCAGACGCACATCTTCATGGGTAATTTAGCTGCATTTCTTTTTATTTGCTTGATATGCATAACAAGGAGATATAATGTTACTTTTAGGAGCTTAGCCACATGTATGTGTTGAAAGTTTTACATGAAACATAAAATGTTCAAAGTAGGAGCTCAAACTAGGATATTGCTCTCTGGTTTCTATGATAGAGTTGCACTACTTTTAATGAAATCAGGACTAGGTTATACTGTTTTTTTAGTAGTTCTTATGACAATTGAGTTCACAGATAACAAGTAAAGTTTACTAAAATTCTTTACTGTGATTGGTTGTCTTGGGGATTTTGTGCATTTGGTGGTTGGTTTGCATCCCATTTTACTTTTATAATTTGATGCTTTTGAACATAAAACTGGACAGATTTTATCTATTAGGAATCAGCTGGATGACCAAATGCCACCATTTTCTGGCAATTGAGAAATGACATCAACTGGAAAGAAGTCTTTGAACATGATGCTGTTTACATGCTTTAAATAAAAAATAATACTACTAGAAAGCTGACTCGTATGTGGAGCGATTACATATGGTGCACTATATACGGTGCTATTTGATAGCTTTGCATAAGGATTAGACTAAAATAACTTGTTTTCACATCTACTGAAGCTCTCAAATTGAATATGATGGCTTGTGGCGAAATGTGTGATTTATGTTGTACCTCAGAAGTTTAATTGTCAAACAGGTTCTGGAGATGAAGGATACCAACTTTAACCTAACCAATTAGCCCAAAGTAGATCTTTATTATGGTACGTCTTTCATTCCACTCAAATGCTTTTCAAGATAGCTTTTAATGAGAGCTCCTCTCTTCCGGTATGTGCCGTTAGTGAGCTCTATCAAGTGGTATAAATCTTTAATTTTCGAGATCAGCATTAATGGCCGAAACAGCCTAAGATCTCGGCTCGGCTTCTGCCTTTCATCCTCTCCGCTGGTGGAATTCCGGAGGGGGCTGAGCTCAATCGTTTGCTCCCCTAAGTACACAAAATTAGCTGCTTATCTGTTGATCTCCGTACATGATCCCTATGAAATCCTTTCTGTGTGTCCAAGGCTACAGCCTTCACAAGAGCCTACAGGAACCTCGTTGGTCTCTGTTTCGCTTGCGCTCATCCTCTCTCTTGCTCTCTTTCGCTTTCCCGGCCCACAGAGGGGAAACTAAGCCTAATTAAATTGCTCTCAAAGACAATGAGGACCAGGCTTCCACCTCTTATGCCTCCCCTGTCACTTCCAGGGGCTTCAAGCAGACCTTAAGCCCCAGTCTTTTACCAAGCTGCTTGGAGGGATTTTGCAAAAATTGAATTGTCATTCACATCCGTTAGCCTCTGCGTAATACAGGCTGATGCCAGAAACCGGAATATGCTACAGAAAGTTAGAGGCTCCCGAGTAGATTACAACTAAGTTGAGTTGTTTGCAACGTCTTTGAGGTCCAGTTCAATACCGTTCCAGATCTTTCGGCGCCGCAGCCCCGCATCTGCTTGTCCACAAACGGCCTCCTTAATCTCGCTGCATTTGGCCGCGTTAATGAGCACCGGCTGTGGAATTAAGCTTGCCTCTGCCCGTTAATGCCGTCTGCGAGAGCCCGAGAGTGACTGTAGCCCTCGTTAGCGCTGCCTGCTCGCTATTGATTGTACTGGGCCACTAGGGGCTCCCTACCTGCAGTTGACTTTGTACTTCTCCAGGAGTTGTAAGGGGCTGCCGAACAACAGGGACCACGCACATCTCAAACAAGGTCTATGAAAAGCCTATCAATTAGGCTTTGAAGGTCAAGCAAACTCTCTCTGTGCCTCCTTCTGCAGTTCTGTCTTTTTCTTTCTCGCTCTCTCCCCTGGCTGGACTTGCTCATCTCGAGCTGGCACTATCTCCAATGCTCTCTCACTTGCATCGCTCTCTCCAAAATACATCTGAAGACTCCATTCAATTAAATATCTCTCGGCTCCAGCTGCTCCCTAAGTGAAAGGTCAAGCAAGTCCAGGAGGCTAAAAGAGAAAGGCTTGGCTTCTTCAGAAAGCTCCCCTCCCTCATCCCCTCCACCTCCCAACAAAGCCTCCCCCAAGCCTGGGCTCTCTCTTAATGATCCCCACTGGTCAATCCCTAACTAGCGATGACAGTTCCCCCCAGAAGCACCTCTGCGGATGGGAGTCGATCGATCAGTTGGAGCGAAAAAAATACACATAATGATAACCCGCAGACATAATGTCAAGCCCTTGTGCCGTCCCAATTGGTTGACATTCAGGTGGATAGAGGGGAGGGCCAAGTGCCGAGACATCAAAAGAGAGGTGCAGCGGTGCGCTCCTTCACGCCAAGTGAGGTCTGTTAACCCCTCTCTTGTGTGACCTCTAATTACCTGATACGTGGCCTGAGGGAGTGTAAATGGGATGGCCGTCAGCTCGGAGTGACCTGAATACCGTCACATCAAAACAAACACTGGTAATTGCTGCTCATTACTAGAGCAGTAATCCAGCTATTTAGGTCTAGTAACGGTCTAAATACCTGCTCTTTTGTGAAATGTTAACTGTATAGTGGTTCTTAAACTTTTCAGACCAAAGTAACACCTAGTATCATCAAAGCAGTGTTTTTAGGGGTTAAACTGGTCTGGAAAGGCATTTGGGCCACTTAATGGCTGTTTGCTCGTCAGTTCAGTGCGTCCATACATGCTCCAGTCTGGTAACTGAACTAATTTAGCAAAAATATTTTGTGAAAAGTAAATTTAGTGATCTGAAATCACTTCATGTTGATATTTCTATATTACTGTAATGGGGGTACAAAGAAAAAACAGTGTAAAAAGGAAATTGTTTTTATTAATATATATTTGTATACATGCTTTTTTTCAATCACATCTTAATATATCCCTAGAATGTATGTTTATGTATTTTATTATATATTTTAAATCTCATTTTGACACTAGGTATTTATTTATTTCATAAAATTGGCATTTTCTTTGGCTGTAACTATTATGATGTATATATTTTCATATTATTATTGAGTTAGTATGCAAATTGTATACTAACAGCAGTCAGAGTGTTTAAAGCTTACCCATTCCCATCTTACATAGTGCAAGGTGTATTCAGGGCTATTCAGTTCTGCCCCTGAAAGGTCAGTGTCATGCAGAGTTTAGCTCTAACCCAAATCAAACACACCTGCCTACAATTACCAAATTCTGAAGAGTCCGTGCCCAGGTGTGTTTGATTTTAGTTGGAGCTTAACTCTGTAGGACACTTAGGCCAATTAGAAGCATTTAGAGTTGTTAGAGATGGACAAAGATTTCTATAACGACCAGAATTGATAAATAACACATAAAAAATAATGTTTTATTATGGGGGGGTTGTCATGCCACATAGCACTTGAGTGTGCATTGCTTTAACAAGGTGAAAACTGATCTAAAAAAACTGATCTCTTTTTTGATTTCCTCTAAAAACAAAGTATTAGATCACAGTTTTGAATCCCAAGCTGAATTAATGATATTAATAGCGTGAGTACATGTCTTACCGTACACCTCAGAGGAAAAGACTGCCTTTTCACACTCAAACTTCAAAAACAAATGTCTCCGGTGGGACCGGGCACCCGTACGGGTTCGTCTTACCGTGCGATGCTTTGGCAATCTATTTCCCCCTTTAATTGCGAGCAGACAAGTGGAACCATACATCTGCTCTATGCCGCTCGACCCAATACATAAGCGCCATTGATCAGTCTGGCTTAAAAAGTGGTGCCACTTTCCAATCCCTCACTGAAAGCAGGAGAGGCACTATCAGAGGAGTTGATATGATACACCAACTCCTGCCTGCCACCCCCTCTCCGTTTCAGATTAAATTCAGGGTGTCTCATTTTGGATGGGCGGCGGACAGACGGCCTGACTCCAGCGCTAGATGAGAAAGTGTTGGGCTGGGCCGCCCCCCTGCCCCGAAGTCTCATCAATAGCCACTGGAATGGCAGCCAAGCCGCTGTAACACAGGACGCCTGTCGCTTGTATGCTGATTAGAACAGAGCAGAGGGATAGAAAGCGGCAAGGAGACTCTTGATCAGTACCTGTCTCTGTCTCTCTTTTGCTGTCTGTCTCTCCAAATGCTAGGACAGACTGGTAGGGGATCGTATTTCCCATACTATCAATACTATCTTACCTCGGCCCCTGCCTCCTCCTGGTTTTATAACCTTGTGGTACACAGCATCTTCTTAATTAACACCATCGTCTCTTAACAGATCAAAGTGGCAGTTTTTTAGTATCATTGATTTAAATGGATTGCTCCCCTAAAAATAAAAATGCTATTCTGTTATATATGCTAGTCTGTTCTCTGTATCATTATAATAATGTAAAAGCAAATATTTTTATAATAATAATTTTAATTATATATTTTTATGTCTTTATCTCTGTTTATTATATAGCATTGTAATTTTTACGTTATTTTGTATTATATTTCACATTTAGATTTTCATTTCATAATATTATTATTATTACATTTTATAATGTTTATTATTATTATTTATTTGAAAATTCATAGGGCAATGAGTGTAAGTATTATTATTTTCCATATTATTATTATTATTGTTTTTATTATTATTAGTTCTGGACTACTGAAAGTGGCTATTTTTAAAAGATTTAAATAAGTTGTTCACTCAACAATTCTAATTCTGAAACGTTTTTACCTCAATGTCATTCCAAATTCAAGCTGTATTGTTATCTTTAGCTAAATATACACAAAAAAGATATTTTGAAGAAGTTTAAATGTACAAGCCAAAATGTAAAAAAAAGTTGCATAAATATGCTAATATAAACCTCAAACGTCATTGGTTCTTGCACATCATGTGACCAAGCATTATGACATTTAAGGTTGCCATATTTGTTGTATCTTTTGTTCTTTTTTGAGTTTGTGTCCCATTGAATAAAAATCATGCAGGTTTGCAAAGACACAAGGGTGATAAAATGATGCACAAAATGTTAATTTTTGAGAGAAACATCCTTTTAATACATAATTTGTTTCATTAAATGTGTCCCTTAAAATGCCTTCGCCTCAAACCTGAAGTTGTAGCACTTCAGAATTGCTTGGAATATTAGTTTTGCTCACAAGAGAACCAGTTCTGACTCTCCTCCAACGATGTGACAGATTTGTTGTCAGTAGCATTTACCACCTTAGGCAAGCGTCAGCCAACATATTAAAGTTAAAAGTATTGAAGTAGAGGGGCTCGTTTATTTTCCTAAATTCATCTCGTGCGGGAAAATAAATAGAGGAGGACAAGTTAAGGCCGTCGGATATTAAGTACATAAAGATTGTGATATTTAGCTTGTATCAGTTACGGTAAACTGGAAAAGTGCTGTGTAAGTTATAACAAAAATCGGATTCCTCAATCAATCTTCTTTGTCCCTCATCGATCCGAGGGTCATACTTTCCCTTGTGTCAAAAACAAAACAAATGTTGCAGTGCTCTATGATTTCTCATTAAGTCCATGTCTCCAATGGTCTCCAATGGTCTGCAGACACTCCCACAAATCAATAGCTCGGGGTCCCTATGAATTGCTATTGTGATGATGAGGAATTGATCTTTCCTCTTATGGGAATGTTTTATGTGACAGAGAGACTGGTCTCATATTCAAATATCACAAGCAGCGCATGATTTCAGCAAGCACAGAATCTATTACTGGATTTGAATTTCCCGTGGAGAAAACGAAACGATATACCATCAAACAAGTGTATCAATTCACCGAAGCAATCGAAACTCAGTATTGAATTCACGTTCAGCGCAGTCCGACTTGGGAAAGTTCAAACCAGCTAGACTTTTTCAGAACTTCCACCAACCACCGAAACTGAGAAAGCGAAGTGGCGTATTTCCAGGATTTCTACAGGTGCCGCAGTCAAAGTCAGCCATATCCTTTGGCTCGACGTTTTTCGCTTGATTTCTGAAAAAGTCCCTGCTTGCTCCCTTTGATTGAACTCAATGGGATTACAACAGAGTTAATCGCTTCTGGGTTTGTCCACTTATTACCATGTGAACTCCCCCTCGGCGCCCCATTGTTTTCCGCCCTTCCATAAAGATTACCTTGAGCGCGGTTTGGAATTGCTCTATTGTCTCCGTCAGAGTGTGGGAGCTTAATGAAAGCGGAGTGGCAGACTTCACAATGGAGACGGCTGCCGTGGCGAGAGGTGGCCGCGTGCTCATTAATGAAAGCGCCGCGACTGCCTTTAAAAATAGAATTGCAGCTTGGCCTTAGATTGAGCTATTAGGGACTTGTGATTGTATGTAAAGCCCCCCATCCTCAAATGTACCTTCAAACACTTACCAGCTGGAAAAAGAGAAAAGCGCACCACAGGCCACCTGCGAAGTAACCCAGACGAGGGAGCCAGACTTTTTATTTGTGTCAGTTGCTGGGTAGCTAATGGCTTCTATTATACTGTGAAATTAGAATGCTTTAACATTATAAATAATCACACAGTTGCTACTTGTCTGCACAAAAGACTTTTTTTTCTTTAAAGTTGTAATTTAGTGTTTTTGTGTCAGATATTTCTGCATGTTTATAACAAAAGGTATCTTAGCAATCAATATAGAATTTTTTTACTTTTAGTAGTTAACTGGATGTTGCGTTTGTGTGTACGTATATATAGTCTAATCAGAATACGTTTTGATTGCTTGTAGATCACTTTTGACCCATTCGATTACATGGGATAAAAAATACAAAGCGTAAAAAAGTATATTCCATTTGTTGTAATTAAAAATTAAATATTGTGTTATGTCTAGGTTTCCCAAGCTGAAGTTTGTAAAGGGACTGCTGTCAAATCGTCATTAATTGCATCCAAAATGTAAGTTTTTGTTTAAATAATATATATATATATATATATATATATATATATATATATATATATATATATATATATATATATATATATATATATATATATATATTATGCATATATAAATATGTATATATTTTTAAATATTTACATTTTTATTTCCTATTCTTATATTATATATTCATTCACCCATATTCAGCATTTTCAGATTTTTACCGTTAACATCACTGTAATTTTTTTTGTTATAAAGCTTATTTACGTTGTTTCTAGCAGTTTGTTATAACGAGAGTTTAATGCATATATATTTGTTGAAGTCCTTGGCGTTTTTAGTGTCATTGAGTACATTTCTTCTGCTCTGGTGAAGTCAATGCCTCTGATTGGTTATTCCATCCATGTGCTCAACAGAAACGTCTGTGATTGGCTACAAGCTCAACGTTGCAAAATCATGTTGTAAATAGAAACGTTTGTCAAAACGCAACATATCTAGATCGATATATAATGCTGCAATATATACCATTTTAGGATTAGTTAATTTGCGTAATTGTTACCGTTTCCATTAATTATGCAGTCCTACTATAGCTTGAGATTGAACAAAAATTAAAAAATACATTGCACTCAATTTTATATAGAAACTGCAACTACTGCTACTAAAAAGGTAGTGTTAATAACCGGAAACATCAGTTGAAAACAGTGCTTCATATGGGATCACTTCAAACTTCAGTGAAGCAGCTGGGATTGGCTGGGATTTACTAAGAGGTATGTGTCCTCCAAAAATGAAAGGTCACTCAGTTTAAGTGCGGCATAATGAGACATTCCAACATGCAACTTCTGAAAAGGTGTTCATTAACTAGAGTGTTTTTAATGCAGTCCCTTGAGTAAGCCCATGTAGTGAAAAGGTCTTTGTTTATTGATGATGTGTTATTTTCACAATCATAATGAAAGCATACTTGTGAAGAGAAGACCTTTAAAATAGGAATATTTTAAATTCCTTTAAAGGTAATTTTAATAACATTAGGTTGAGTTGCCATGTGGCCATTGAGATCATGGAGACACTGGAGTTTAGTGGCAGACAGTGTTTTTGAAGCAGAATATACTGGATTCACTGGATATACCAGTATACTGGATGCTGGATATGTCTAATTATTAATAGAGATTCTTATATCACTTTTAAATATATCATTATCAGTTGATCTAATGGCTCAATCCGAGTAATGTTTCACAAGTCTGATTTATTTATTTATGAAACCACATAGAAAATGTGGTTGTCATGTATGGAGGCCCAAACCTGCAGGAGAATAAAAAAATTCTTTTATGTATATATATTTTTAATTCTATTTTTTCTTTATGAGTGTAAAGAGAATTAAATTTATTGTACAAATGTTTTTTTTTTTTTATTAATTTTATATAAACATATATATATATATATATATATATATATATATATATATATATATATATATATATATATATATATATACAAATCTTTTATTGTATATAAATGCAGGGTCCACCAAATACAAGCAAAAGCTGACTTTCTCAAATAGTATCTTTTGAACTCATGGGCACACTGTATGCAAGAAAATTACACGGCTTTAATGCACAAAAGTAGCATACAGATACTTAACCAATAACCCCGGTTGTGGGAAAAAATATATCTGGCTTGATTGTTAATTCTAGTGCTTGTACGGTTGATGTAAAAAAAGGCAACTCCTCCTATGCTTAGATCTATAAATGATAGCCATTGTGTCATAAACATTCTGTGCAGGAGCTACTGAGAAGGTCAGGCTGTTGTTCTGAGTAATTAACCGTCTAACAGTCTTTCAGCAGAAACTGTCATCTGGGCTTTACGTTAACTTCACTTGAGTTGGAGGAAAGCAGCTGTGATTCAGGCCCGCGCTCCCAGTGAACCCCTCCTATACGTTCAGTGCTGAGAAAAGGTCAGGTTTACTTCTTGCCGAAACCTTTAGTAGCTCTTTTTCTTGGCCACCAGGAAGGGCGTTTGGTAAAGGACTGTCAAAACTGTTGGAGTCTTTGTTGAGAGAAAAGTGTGCAACCTTTAGTGTCCCTGGACTGAGGAGCGCAGCCCACCGCACCCAAACATCACCTTAAAGGCCATATATTCTGTTTACTCCCCTGTATCCTTTAGTTCTATCTCCCAGGGTTTAAAGAGCACTTCTCTGACTTGAATATCTATCACCTCATTGAAACTGGGAACTGTGTCGGCCTACAAAGGTTGATGCCAAAGGATAGTTCGAGGGGATATTAAATCAAAAACTTAATGAATTGTCAAGCAGGTCAGACAAGTTGAATTTTTGCCAGCTCCTAAAAGAACAGTTTACCAAAAACCGGTGTGTTCTGCTTGTAATACTTTTGCGTATTAGTGTAAAAAGCTAAAATGTCAAGCTAAATGTCAAGAGAAAAAAAATCCCTAAATTAAAATTAATATAATTATCAATATAAACTGAAGAGAATCTATCATTAACACAAGCAGATTTGGTCTTTTTTGCACTAGTTTTAATATAATTCTATTAATATGGTAAGATTTTTGTGTTTTGTATGTGGTAACTGCTATTAATACATAAAAAAAGAAATATGCAGTTATTTCTGTTGGAAAAGAATGATTAAAATGTATCTGTGATTTTATCTTTTTTAACTTTTAATGATTTTTAAATATTTGATTGGACTGTAATCAAAATGAATACATGTATTTTTGAAATTATTTTTAATCCAAAAAAAAATTTAAGAAAAATTGGGGAGAATCAATAAATTATGAATAATTGTATTAATATTTTATTGTATTTAAAGTAACTTAATTAAAAGTGCTTAATTTTTGGAATCTATAATCCTGATTATCTACTCAGCTCTGTGTGTGTGTGTGTATTATTTGACTTTTTTCCTCAGAATTTCTCACAATTCTGAGAAAAAACATCAAAACTGCAACTTTATATCACACATTGGGAGTTACAAAGTCATAATTCCGAGATATAGGGTCGCAATTCTTCAAAACTTGCAGTTCTAACTTTATCACTTTCGATTTTGTGAGATGAAAGTCTCGATAACCTTTTATTCATTTTCAGTTCTGTGGTGGAAACAGGCTTCCATAGCTAATAGCTAATAATAAGAAAGGCACTTTGATTCATTCATTCATCAATGAATTTTAGCAGAAGTCTTCATGACAGATAATGACAGATCTATGAAACGTCACAGAGTCGTAAACGCAATCCGAGACGAAACACCCGTTTCAGAGCATCCATTGTAATCATAACCATAATCCTGTTGCTTCTCACCCTCGCCGTGACATTTGCGGTCAGCATCCATTGGTTGGGTCTTGTAATTAGAGGTGTTTTGCATGATTTAATCGATCCTCAGATATGTGGAATATCCACAAGGTATTAATTACCGCTCCACTCTATCACCTGGTGCCGTATCGCCAAAACTCGCTCAAGTGGGACACGTTTAAAGCGATAGCCTCTTCGCCATAAAACATGAATGAATATCCGGGGTGGCCTCAGCTTCGAACAATACCCCGAGCCAATGCCTTCGGCGAAACGTTTCTACGGTTCATTTCTGTACAACAACCCTCCAGCCAAGAGCCGTTCTCTTTTCAAGTGTGCAACACAAAGTGGAAATGTTGAATACAGAAAGGAAGGAGGACTGCACAACCACAGATATGAGAATCAAAGACATGTTGGCATCAGGGGAAGGGAATACACTCACCTTAATCAAGACAAGTAACCATATTTTATTTATCAGCTATTTATTATTGAGTATATATCATCCATTAAAAATTTACAGAGTATTGCCTACTTCTTTCTTCGCCCTAAGTTAGGTCTCAGTGCACAATACCTACAGGGTATTCTCGTATTCTTTTTTTTCTTTTCGCAAGTATCACTGCTAACATTAACTCAAAACTTTTCTAAACTACCTCAGGAGTTTATGTTCCATAATTCTAACATAAGTCCTTCAAGATTAAAAATGGGCCGTCAAACACCAGTGGCAGTTCTGGGTCACTTGGTGTCCTATGCGAAATAAAACATGACCAAAGAGAACATTTTTGTGCTGTTTTCTTCGTTAAGAGTGCGAGGGGGCTTGGGTTTAAATCCCCTATTTAAAAAAATAAAATAAAATAAAATAAAATGTATACAATATTTAAAACTGCCAAATCCTTTTGCAATTATTTTATTTTATTATTATTATTTATTTTATTTTTTTGAAAATTGCATTTGCTGAAAAAAATCTAAGAGGGCCCTTGCCAGTTCTTTCAAATTAACTGTGATTTTCAGTACAATTAGCTATTAAATTGGCAAATGAAAGCTTGACAGATGGTCAAGGTCTATTCAATACATCCTCGTGCCATTAATTTCAAATAAAGTATGTACACATTGATGACAAATCACCCAAATTAACATTATGATTTAAGTTTGTGTGTTCTAGGTCAAGTCAATCTGCAGTTTTAAGCGCGCCTGACACTGACAGCATGCGATGTCGAGAAAGACCCCCTTGAAAACTAGAGCAAATGAACAAACAGCCCAGTTGGCCAGCCGAGCTGCCTGAGAGACGTTTTAATTAAAACTGTGACATTGTATCATAAAAAGCAGGAATCTAATCATGATGGAATAAATATAATGTAATTATCACTCAGGTTATAAATAGCTTTAATTTCATGCTTTGCAAAAAAAAAAAAAAAAAAAAAAAAGCAGTTGAAACGGCACTCGGGTGTTTACAGAGCTCTGCGCCACCTTCAGTTAGTGCCAAGAGACAGGAGCCACATCCAATTTCTCTTCTACAGTCTCATGTCTGTCCATTCATCCATCAAACCCTTCACACTCATTTTCTCACACCCATCTCCAATGGAACAGCACCTCTAGGGTGTTTAAGGCCTTTCCCCGAGGGAACAAATTTGTGTAGTTGTGATTTTGTTTGTGATTTCAGTCCCATCCAAATTGAGCATGTTTTCTCACACAACAAAATTTATGAAATTTATGTTTTTGGCTAACTCACGGGTCCTCTGAGAAATCTAATCCTGTTCGGGAAGGAATGTATGTGACTGTGGTGTATTCTATTTTTCACAACCCTTCTCCTTATTTGTTTTAACTTTCGGTTGAATAACTACAGCTAAATTCTACTTTCAGTCTGGTTCGTTTGTTTTGAGCTTTTTGACAATTTTTTGTCTAAAATTACAGTTGGTGGTTCAAGTACTGCTGGCATCCAGTCCAATGGATAAAGGGAATTAAAGTTGAATAACTACTTGTAGCAGCTTAAGGTATGATCGTTTATATTTCATAAATGGACCCTTTTCACAAAACTGTGATGACACGTTTCAATGGTCCTCAGCATCATAAATCCTCTTAAGTTTTTTTTTTTTAAATATATATTTACATTTATATCACCTTGCAAATTAGAAAAAAAAACCACTACGAAAAATGTTGACATTGTTTTCATTTCCTGTTTGAGCAAAAAGGAATGTAAACAATTTATTGGTGGTACTCCTTCATTCACCAACTCTGATGTCTTCCGCTGTCGAGGAACCTGGAAATGTGAAAACAAAGTCTATAAAATATAGTATTACTTATTATATATCATTTATTTTCTAATTATTATTTTATATTATGTCGTTTATATTTTTACACGTGATATATATTATAATAAATATATTTTTATTATTATTTATTTTATATAGTCTCCCACTTGTTACCAAATACCTTACCTTACTAGTACCTTACTACTCGCGTTACTTGTAATGTGTTACCCCCAACACTAGTTAGGTCACCCAGTACAATCCAAAACTAAAAACTGTAACTAAAATGTTTTGTTTTGAAAACTAATTCCACCCAATGCTTAAGAAGTCACGCAGAGGCACCTTCTGCTCTAAATAGTGTAGACAAACTCTATCACCTTCCTTTAAACACACACTGAAGCAGATGGTTGAAGCCTCACACCTACATATTAGTCACATCGGGCGAGAATGTTTGCTTGGGAAGCTCAAATGAATGCCTAAGCAGACCAAACAAGAATGTCTGCGATTTGGCTGATTTACAGCAATCGCACGCCACCCAGACAAAACAAAGGAACAGCAGACTAACAGAGGAGTGTGAGAGGAAAGAGAACACAGGGCTTTAATGACTGGCCTGCAGAAGAAGGAGAACAAGAGGAGGAAGAATTCCTGATGAGGAGTCACTAGTGGCACAGGTGCACGAGGTGAGAATAGGAACCGCACGGCGTCTAATGATCAGGAGAGGTCCTTGAAGTGCTCCTTGGGGAACCCCACTACACATGGAAGAAGATTCACGTAATGAAAGAAGCCGTTGTAAGATAGTGGGGGAGATATGGGAATGACGGTATGGTTAGATCTTTGTGAAGGGTTACCTGAAAGACGTGTTTTGAAAGACACCAATAAGCGACGCCTTAGTTGGTATGCAAATATATTTCAGGCTAGTTTCCCTTTGAAACAATGAACCTTGGGTGGAAAATTATATAGGCAAAGAGGCTCGAGTTGGTTCCAATTCAGTTTTAAACTTTCCGTCGGTTCTAGCTGGCATAGGAGTTGATATGAAAGCAAAATGCGCTTTTGTAACTTCCTTTAAGAGTATTTCTGAGGCAAATTTACTTCACTGCACTATTTTTTTTTAATGCAAAAACATGCCTTTTATGCTGCCTTCATGTATCATAAAAGTTCTTACGTCCCATTCGTAATTAGAAATAGAATAGAAGTGTTTTGATGACAGGAGTCATGAAGTTCATTCTTGTCTCTTTGTTTAGGCAGACTAGAACCCTAATTCCAGAAAAGTAGGGACGTTTTGTAAAATCACCCCCCCAAAAATCTACAAAGTATGTGGTTTGAAAACTGTTGATAACCTTCATTTAATTGACAGAGTTACAATTAAAATGATTTCCATTTAAGTTCACCAGTGGAAACACTGGAATTTTATTCTTTGTACGTTGGTCAGTTAAATAAAGGTTAGAGATATTCTCATTTTTATGTCATTTTACCAAACTTTCCAGCTTTTCTCAAACTGGGGTTGAAAAAAACAAAATATATAGAAGATATTTAGTCAATATCCAATGCATTTAAAATGAAATGTATTTTGATATTGAGAACCATCTAAACATTACCTGCACTTTTTATGCCTTACAATAAGCACATGCTGACGATTACAGAATTTTGGTCAAATAAATGTTATTTTTGTTGTTTTCAATACATACCATATGCATCAAATATACATGACTTTAACAACAGAAGAAATGCTATGGATGTTGTGGGAAAGCAAGTAAAATAAGCCATTACTTTACATACTAAAATGGCTTAGTAGTATTTTGTTGAAACGTAATAACTTTGTGCCTTAGAAAATGCTTTAATTTCAGTTGCCTTCACGGAATTGGTAGATATAATCAAATTCCTCCCTACTTTTTTCGCCCCGGCTGAAAATCCAGTTCAGTTAAAGTAAAATGGGTCGAGCAGCATTTCACTTTTTACCGTCATGCATATCTACAGCTTCTGTGTTGAGTTACGTTAGCACTATTATAAAAGAAGGATTGCTGAATGACCCATAAACTCAAATTAATGTCCAAAGGAAGTAAAAGGGTCATAATATTGAGCTCCTTCCTTATGTTCATTCCTTTTAGTGAGCTAAGTGGAAGAAAGTCTTCATTATAAGCGTCAAAAATGTGTTAACCTTAAAGCATAAATGACCTCAGCCTATCGATGGAAGAACTAGTATCACATGTTGGGTCATGCACCTTGCAGTCATAAAACAGGAGGCTGAAATGGCCATTAGAAAGCCATTTTATTGATGAAGTCTTTCTACCGCTAACAATTGAGTCACTTAGCAGAAAAGGACGCAGTTCAGCGTCAACCTCTAAAGACTTATTTACTTTTGTTTTGCGTTCCGTCATCTCCTCATTTATTTGGTATTTATGCCGTCGCGTTAATTTCCCCTGCAGTGACATTCTGATAGGAGCAGAACAGATGGAAATACAGGATTGTCCCAGCAAAATTCATCATGAAAAATGCATCCGACACCTGTGTAATTTGCCTAATCATCTTTTCCTAATAAGCTCCCTCCATTAATTATGCACGACTTCCACAATGCAATCAAGATAAAAGTAAATCTGATGACTTAATACCCTTCAAAATAATTGGTTCAGCCAACCCCCTCCCCCCTCCTCCACCGCGCTCCCCTTTCCCATCATGCCCCGTCTCTGGGACGGCTTCTCTTTTGATTCTCTCTCGGTTACCTCTCCTGGACATTAATTGGGATTAGGGATCGTAAAGCGCGTAGTCTGGAGTGTGCAGCGTGTCAGGGTATGCATGACAGGAGTTAGGCCGGCAAGATGGCTGAGGGCAGGAAGTTCATCCGCTGTGGACTAAGGGATTCAAAAATGGTTTTCCCCACTTCCTTTAAACCGCCCCCCACCTCCCGAGTCCTCCACGTCTGCTCCGGCTCGCTGTCTCTTTGCAGTTAACAGATGCAGGTGCAGATGAACGTGCATCAGGAGGCAGCTGCGAGGGCCTGTCGGTGGGGCTTTGGAAACCTAATGAGAGTCAACCTTTGCGAACTTGCTGTCTTGCCGTGCGTCCCACCTGTCACTTTGTTACAGCCGGCGTGTGCCTTGAATTTAGCGGGCTAAATGAGCAGGAAAAGGAGGCTGTCATTGCCTCATGCTGAGGCTTAAATCTGAAGATGGGGTGCCCGGGGCTGAGCCTAAGCCAAAAAGCTGGAACAATGCAAATAAACAATAAGGTCTGTTTAAACAAAGGGTGCTAATTTACTAACCGCTTGCAGCGATAAAAATGGCATCTTTTTCACAAACCACAAAAATTGGTCATGTGGCCATTCACACAGAAGGCATTTTTGCATTGAAAAGTTTGTTTGGTTTGGTTTGGTGTATGTACTTTTAATCGGAGCGCTGTTAGCATTAGCAATTAGCACAGTAGAATGTAAAGATCCCAAATGTCCAATTTTTGCTTAAAGATTTGCACACGTTTTATGTTGATTATGGTACTGGTAAGTATAAATTGCTAAAAAGTTCTGCTAAATCGGTTTTAAAAACAATCCAGAGAGGGATTAGCTATCAGTGGCCACAGGTGAATTCTACCCATACAATTTTAAAACACCTTCCCAACTTCATCATTATACACAAGCATTTTGTGTGTGAATCAACTGTGACCTTCACTTTTTATATTTATTAGAAAAACTGATAGCATTAGTAATTAGCGACACATAAAGAGTACGATATAGCCTAAATTTGGCAATTTTTGTTTAAAAAAGATCTGTTTACATATGCTGGTTAGGTATGTTGTGAAGCTGGCATGCTGGTTTGATCTGGTTTGATCTGTCTTCTAAACCTTAATGTTTACTTTATGGCCTTATTAGGAAAACCGTTAGTATTAGCATTTAGCGGCCACAGAGAGCTGTAAAAGTCACAAATCGTGTTTTTAAAAAGATTTGTTTACGTTTTTATTGATTTTTGCAGCGGTAAGTAAAGATAAAATGATATAGAAGGCCTTTGCTGAATCAGTTACGAAAACAAAGAGGAGAGCGCGTCAATTTTGCTATTAGCTGCCACATGTGAATTTTCCCCATAGACTTTTTTAAACACCTCTCCAGCTGCGTCATTAAAGACAAATATGCGTTTTGCGTGAAACCTTACCTCTGATCTCATGAGTTTATAGTCTATGAGATCTCTCTCTTCAAGCGCATCTCAGACCTTTGGCTGGCAGCAAGTCTATTCTTTCCTGCGCTATAGCTAATCCATGGCATAATTAAATCCCTGCTACTTTTAAGATATCTGAACAAAGCCCACATTTTCTGATTCCCCAGCGTTCCACCTTTGATCAGCTGCCTTACTCCTGGAGAGAAGCTGTAGCTAATGGGAGTTAATGTTTCTCTCGGCCGTGCTACCCACGGAGCGTTGCGTTAAGCCCACATCAATGGTGATTACAAGTGCGTTTGTGGAGGTGTGCTGTAGTGCTCTTTGCATTGAACTGGCCATAACTAGCAGTATGGTGCTGTCTTTTTATTTGCTCGGTTTCTGAACTGCTTTGAATTGCACAAATTGTCCTGGTTTGTTTACACTGCTGTGCAGTTGCTAAACTAAATAGTGTGATGCTATTAACTTAAAAACATTTTAAAGTAGCATAATTGCGGGTGTTTTCACCATAATGTAGCTTTTAACAGTAGCAATCTAATGTTTTCAGCAAATAGCACTGCATGTAGCTCTTTTATTGTTCACTTTTGCACACATAGATTTATTGCTAAGCTATCTGATGCATCTATCTATCTATGTTTATATCTATATAGAAATCCTTTGTAACAGTGCAATCCAGTGTAGCAATACTTTACACTTTTTTTCATATTCCTGCTGAATAATATTAGAAAAAACATTTTAAAAAGTTTATAATAAATCCCCATATTAGAATGATTTCTGAACAATCACATGACACTGAAGACTATAGGCCTAATGGCTTATGAAAATTCAGCTTTGATACCACATGTATAAATTCAAATTTAATGTATGTTTTAGACACTTTTTAAAAAAGCATTTAAAATCTTATTGATCCCAAATGCTGGTGTAATTCTTTAGTTATAGTTATGTGTGTGTGTGTGTGTGTGTATTTACTTATGTATAATGTGTGTGTATATAAAATGAACTAACTTAATAAAGTACTTTTAGTATTTTAAGTATATATAAAAAATTATCTTTTCTATTTAGTGTGTCACTGACTAATTCATGATTAGCTAGACCGTGGATCAAATTACGAGTAGCTTGCAAACAACTTATGAACAGCTTTGCAATTTTCAAATTAGCTTCTGCAACACTGGCTGCTTTCTCGCAATTATCCTTAGACCAAGCAAGGTGACATGTCGTTTTTCTGTGGAAATCAATGTATTTAAACAACAAAGACATGTGCACGGCGACTAAATGTTAATGCCGCTGTATGAGGCGTGGATTAAACAAAGACAAAGAAAAGAATAGACTTGATCAATACTGAAAACAGGGCCACAAAACGATACTGCCTCACAATTCCTTTCCTCAGATCTGGTCCGTGCGACTTGAGATAAGTGGCTTTCAAATTAACATCTACATTTCAAGATATTAGCGAGTTAGATGCCACCCTCCACCTGCAACACTTCCGTCCCACAATGCCTTGTTTCCCAGCCTTAACACTCACACTGTAACACCTGCACAGAGGCATTGATGCACCGATGCACTGAGTAGCTGTTTATAGGAGCTTTTACATCATTAATTTGGAGACTGCTGAAGTGTTAATCAATGCCGCTGCCATAGTAACAGAACAAACAGCGAGTCCTGAATCCCCCGCTAATTGTGCTTTATTGTTTCAGACAGAGCAAGCGGAGCAAAGGGGGCTTCAGTTTGACGTCTGCTCATAAAGACAATGTTCTCATTTTAGCCCGATGTCTCTCCATCAAACTTAGTCGGGGCGTTGTTTCCATTAACCACTAGTAACACCTCACCAGCGGAGAATGTTTTAATCAATTATGGTCTGACTCACTCACAGCTTATAGAGAGACGAGTGCATTTATGCCTTCCTCTTTAAACTCTCACCGCGAATCGTCACGTACAAGTGCTTGTCCCGGTTTGGATGTTAAATTTCGAGAATTGCTGGTTTAAAGTGCATGCATTAGGATAGCATACAGTACATATAATCAGGTTGATCACAGTCAATTATGACTTCGAATTAGATGCGGTGAGGTTTCGTGCATAGAAACTCTGAAAGCTTTGTTTGTGTCTCCACTCATAGCCGTTATGTGAGCCAGTGGCTTTGTAGGAATTAAAAATCGCAAACCAGCTGCTAAAAAACACGTCTCGGTTGAACAGGAAAGATCAATAGGAAGTTTTAATGGATTTTATGTGGGTAATGATAGAGGAGGTTAAGAGGCTAGGGCATGGGTTAATGGTACTATCAGGACATAGACCAAGTTAAGTGCAAAGGAAAGGTCTACCACCAGAGGTTAATTAACCTTTTTAAACCCCAAGGTGTCGGAACACACATACATATTGAATAGAAGCTGCCACAAAAAGTCTGTAGGTCACGGCAAATACATTTTGCAAGTTACAATTAAAACATCATCAGACCACTCCACATCTCGATTTAGGAGCCATTTATGAGGCGAAAACTCAGAAGGCAATTTATTACAGTCAAAAGCTATCTGAACAGGGGGCAGCGGGGTTACCAGATATATAATTTGAGGCAATGGCACATGGTGTAAAGAGACAGGGAGGCCAATGATGCAAGCCCAAAGCCATCCGCTCTTCATTTTTACCTTTTCATTTGCACAAAGTTTAGTTAATGAAAGATTTATGAAAAAATTTGGCAAATGATCAGGACTTTTTTTTTTTTTAATTTAAATGAATAAAATAAATGCTGTATAATGCACTATTACCAGCCGTTGATGATCTTATTGGTTTATGCGGTTTAATTTAGGGACTCGTTAAAAAAAAGACAACAAATAATAATATGAACAGCGTCAAATATTAAAATATAGTGTGTGTGTGTATATATATATATATATATATATATATATATATATATATATATATATATTTTAGATGCAATTTTTTTAAGTATAATAATTAAAAGAAAATACTTCAACTTTCAGTTGTTTATTTAATTTCAAGTTAATTAATATTTTAAGGTTTTAGCTTTAGGTTTAAATAAAGATAATAACCCTTCCCTGTTTGCTTTTTTAAACAGCCGTTCTTAATAATTTATTGATAGATGTTGCTTTTCTATATCATTTTCAAGTGATCCTTAACTTTTAGTCTCACCAATTGGTAGGAAAGCCCTTTTGGATGATCGGTTTCTGATGCATACATTTTCTCGTTGCATTAATGAATGTATTGTGACTCACGCCTCACGTAAGAAAACGGGTTGCAAGCGATAAGTTCTATGCATAAAGCAGATGGAAAATGAATTTCTCAAATTATCAATCCTTTAAGCCTTCGCACAAGCATTAAAACATTTGAGAGCATTCTGGTAAATATTTGTTTGCTCTAAGAATTTTATTTTTTTTCTGAAACCCTTTGAATTACTCAGATTGCCTCAGTAGCTCTTTAATGATGTGAAGGCACGAGACGGTTACTGAAAGTTATTGCCAGCGAGTTTCACTTACACTTCAGCGTTAGTAACGAGAGGTAAAACATCCCTCGTGACCGAGAAGCGCAAACCATGATAGACGTAAGACTGATTCGTGGTAAATAGCATACGGAGAACCCTGCTGATGACTTCCACTGTGAGTGATCAAAAACTTTCTACAATCCGACACGCACATCTTGCCGTTCCCTCAGTGGCTGGTATCCCTGCCAGCTCCTCCATTTTGGAGTCTGGAGCTCCCCAAGGCCGGCTCTCCCAAAGGGACCACAAGAAGGTAGCAAGTTTTGTGAATTTCTTCCTTGCGAGGATATTTTGCATCTAACAAGGATGGGAGGTTGAGGGTGGGTGCGAAGAATCATGAAACTCATGAAGCTGATATTTCCCTATCCTCTCCAGCAGTATTCCCTTTTCCGTCCTTTCCCAAGAGCCTGTCAATCCACACCCAAAACAAAGACAACAAAGGAATCCCCACTGGAACCAGGCCATCCTCAGAAGCGTAACGCCGAGAAGATACTCTCCACGCCCATGATGTAATGAACGAGCAAGGCTTTCCCCCCTCCCCAAAAACTCTTTGCTGCTTTCCGACTTGCCTCTTTTTTGGATATGCCTCCTTTTTCACTTCACTGAAAGTTTTTTTTTTTTTTTTTTCCCCGCGTATACCGCGTGAGCCCGGAGTTTGAGACTGCTCACTCCGAGCCTCGCACCCACTCTCCCGCGATGAGCGCTATTCCCAAGGTGCGCTCTTTCCAAGTAATTGCCCTGTTTTTCCGAATGCACCGGATCTGGTGGCACACTGATGCTGTGCTTTAATTTGTGGGTAAATAGGCTTTCTGCTGAGTTTAAAAGCACGGCACCCGTTGGGGGAATTAACTGTGGGGGGATTCTGGAAGGCGAATCATTAGACGAACGAGGCACCTTGTTTCTGGCTGTGCATCGAGGAAGTTAAGCAGGTGGATAATACGGCAAACAAGGGCAATGGCGGCAACTGAGCTGACCTCACACATCACGAGCTCATCGCGCTTCGCCTGCTGAGCCGTGCTGCCAATCAACACAAACATCCAGAGTCGCTGGATTCCGGTAAACAGCTGAGCTGCTACAGGCAAGACTCACCACGACTTAAGGCGGCGGAGTCGGCGCCCCGTTAAACGTGATATAGATTTGAAGTCAGAACTAACTTTGGTATTCAAAAGCAAAGCAAGCTTCTTTATTCAGGGTTGGGGGGAGTTCAGGGAACGCAGGCGCATACACAAGTTAAATATGCAGAAAGTACATATCCTACATGCAATTTAAACAATTTAAGTATGTTCGTAGTGTTCCAACTCTAGCAAATAATATATTTTTAATGTAGAAATAAATTCAGCTGGGGCGAATTCATTCATGGCATAATTATAATTATTATTATTATAAATATATATATATATATATATATATATATATATATATATATATATATATATATATTTATTCTAATATAAAAATAGATTTATTTATTTTTGATATGACGTTTTGTTACACTTAATAAAGTATCGCGATTAATCGTTTAACGGTATTAATTTGTCACATTTTTACATTGAACCCATTCCATTTAAAATGAAAAGCCAAAAAAATGTGCTCATAATTTTGTCCTGTTAAACATGAGCTAGACTGGCTTTATGTGATTTGTGAGTGCATTTCAAAAGTTTGTCTTGAGAAGTAGCTAATAGGTTGTTTTTGACATTTCCAAGAGTGTATTTGCATTGTCAAGTCACATTTGAAGGTGGATGAATCCTAATAATTAAAACAGACATATTAGGAACAGCGGAGTGCTAATAATATGTTCAAATGAAACAGGCAACATGAGCTCACCAGACCCTCTTTGCAGTTAATCACTTTGAAATAAAAGACAAAACATCTCAAGAGAATAAACCAATTATAACGAGATAAAAGGCAGCTAAAAATAAGGTTGCAATGAAAAAGAATGCGCTGCCTCTTGTTTGTTCACTATGACTTGCACTGCTGGAGCAGCTTTGACTTAAATGGGATCCCAGAGGTCTGGGTACTGGTTAAACACATGCAGTGACAACCCAAGCATAACTCCGAACATTCACTCTGTCCCACAGGTAAAGCGTGGCGTGGACATTCGGTGTCACACGAGTTTAACTTTAGACGCGTCTCCAGCGAAAGCGTGACAGCCGGCCCTCCGCGCGCAGAGCAAACTTTTACGCTCTAATTTCCATTCCCAAAAGTGGACGCCAGAGAACAAATGTATCGGTGATGGACATTCACAAATGACAAACACAACACCGAGCCGTTCCCTCGCGCTACCTGGAGCGCACGTCTGCGGAGCGCACGCGGAAATTCAATAGATGAGCCTCTCGTCGCCATGCTTGATGCTTGAATGACAGCTTTCAAGAGAGTTGGTGTCCCCCATCGTCAATTAGGAGCAAACCTCATTGACACGCATAAAACCCTGCCATCCTGTGCTTGCGGTAATTGCAGGCATGACAGTTTATCATTATCCATGAAAACCGCTGGGTTTTGCAAGCGCCTCGTTTTTTTTTTTTTTCAATGGTCCTTCTCGACTGGAGAGTCACTCCACTTTTTTGTGTCTATTTGTTTCCATGTGATTATTTTTTTCCCAGGGCCAAACAGTCATTTTACTTTAATGAGCTCACCGTTTTCAAACATGCCGAAACAGCGACAAGTATGGAGAGTCGGGTTGCGGGGGCCGATTGAGAACTTTAATCAAGGCAACCAATAGGCAATTACGACAAATTGCTTTTGAAAATCCTCGGCACTCTTTCAATTTGTTTGCCTTGTTCGCTCCCTTCATTTCTCTGTTGATGTGCTTTCTGCTTTGTCCATGACTTAATTTTCCTTTTAGCTCTTAATCTATCATTTGCCTTATAAGATGAATACATGCGCGCTTTAAAGGCATGACTTTAAGGTCAATTATCGAGTTGATGCAGATGAGACTTTTGAAGTGTATTAAAGCAGCTTCACAAGTGCCTGTGTTTTCTTTTCTGCGCGGGACTGTTAAAAAGATATTAGGGGGCGAGGCAGTCTGCTTTTGATTGGACAGTAATTTGTAGCACAATGTCAGTCGTAATTTTTTTTCTGGTTGAGAGGGTCCTCAAATTTTTGATTTAGCAGTTTGCATTTAGACGATGCTAATATGATAAATAAAATCACTGTCGATAATAGTCATTACCTGAAGATTTCATTGCGTACAACAAAGACATGGTGCACGTTAAATTGTAAATTGAAAACAATTCACAAAAAAATTACCATCATTAAAGTGTGTATAAATAGTTTTTTTTAATTTTTTAAATCTTGTGTTGATAGGCAAAAATGGACTTTGGTGTGTTTGCTACGTCATGCGTAGGACTACAGTTGCGAGGTAGATGCAGATTTTGTATTATATGCGCAGGAAAACTGCAAATTATATGCACATACGCGCATTATATGCATATCATATGCATGCCTAAGTACATTTTTATTTTCATTTGCCGCACTATATTTACATATTTTCAGGGGATCGGGCTCTAAAAAACCATGCAAGTAGGGCTGGGCAAAAAAATCGTTATATTGTAATGGCACGATATCGAGTTCAGTGTTACAGGTGATTAATTTGCGAACAGGATATTACGTGGCTTGCCAGTAAGGCTCTGTGTATTGACTGCCACTTCGTTTGAAAACAGGTGATGGAGATTTACCGCCATTACAGGAACTGACTTTACTGACTTTACTAAGATGCACATGAATATATTGTAACATTTTTTTTGCCCAGCCCTACATGCAGGGTATTAACCATTAAAAAAATACATATATATTTCAAGAAATGCTATTTTAGTATTATTTATATTACAATATTAAATATATTTTGTTATTATTTTAGATTTTCAATTTTATAAATGTTTGTCCTTTACATTAATTTGCGTAAAAATTTGATTTATTTGTAATATTTTTATTAATCCCTTATTTTTATTTAGCTAATTTCTAGAATTTTTTGTACAATAAAATTTTTACTTAGTGTTTTATGAAATCTTTTAATGAATTTTTTGCCTCATTTCGGCTGTATTTCAGTTTAAAAACAATTTTTAATAGTTTAATAGAAACACTAAAAAGTATTGTTTTTGTTAAATGTATGATTTATATTGAAACTATTATTTATTTCTTGTTCAATTTTTCGGTTAGTTTTTGCTTCTCGTTCTGGTTATTATTGATTTTTGTAATTTATTCATCACGACATAATATGGACTAAAGAAAACTTTCATCAAAAGACAAAAAATTGCATATCTACTGTGCCAAGTTAACAGATTTGAATCAAAAACCGTACAAGCGATTTCATGGCATCTGTAATATCACCGTAAAAACTGCCTGGGAGACGTTTGAAACAGTTTGTAGCCTCTAATGCTCTCACCGTATCACAAATCCCTGTAATTAAGACTAACGAGAACGATCATGCACTTCAGCAGCAAACAGTCTGTGTTCATGAAGCCACTTAGCGTCCGGTCGCGCAGCAGGCGTCATTTGTTAAAAACGAAAAGTCCCTTTCCTTGCTCTCATCACGGCTGTTAAACAAGGATATTGACCTGTGAATTCCTCAAAAGGCTCCGGCATCGCGAGGCCCCCCGAACGCTATTTGTTGTGATGGGGCCCGTGTTTGTTTTTGTCTAAGTGATTCGATATGTTCTGCAGTTGCAGCATAGTTTCTTATGACATCTCTAAGCTTAGGGTTACCTCTCTTTTTTGCTTCTGAATAATTCATGAACAGAAATCCAATACTATTGAGTTGGAGTGAGGGGGACTCAGAAAAAAAGTTGAATTACAAAACATTGCATTCTTTCATCTCATGAAGTTTTGCGAGGAGCAAGGGTCAATTAAGAGTCCTCTGGCTACGGTGAGTATGAATAATGCACCACAGGGCTGAAAAACCTTGGGAGACTTGCTTTACTTGTGTAGATTATTGACGCTCCTACCGCTTTTTTTTTTCCCCTCCTCTCTCCTCAGGTGAAAAAGGACCCTTTGTCTGCGGTGTCTCTGACTGTTCATGCCTCAATAGCCTGGAGGCAAAATGGGCCTAATTTGCACAGGTCTGTTTTGGGGCCAATTATTATAATACCAAATGTTCTGGAAACACAATAAAATTGAAAACAATAAAGAGCGGAGCCGCCAATATTGTCATACATTTTACATTTTAATGAATCTCTCATTAAAGATGTATTTTATCAGTTTGGCGATTCGCGGTGCTTCTCTTTTCCACCTTTTTTGAGTGCTGCTGTAAGATTGAATAGCTTATACGTGTGATATACGCGGTGTTGTTTTGCAAAAACCAAGTGAAAATACGGCAGAATTACCGTTTTAGTTTATCTATTGACTTTAGTTGTAACTGACGATGTTATTGCTCCTGACATTGATGTCTCAGGTACGTTCACAAAGAGCTTTCAGCTCGCCGAGAAAACATAACTCAAGGGCAAGGTCTCATCTGGCACTCGAGAAAAAGTCCTTATGTTATCAGGAACGTTGCACACTGTACAAGTGTTGTCGTATTAATGAGCATATGTTGAGTTTTACATTACATTGTATGTACACTGTGTCCTGCATGGCTACAATGGGATAGTTGGCCCAAAAATTAATATTCCGTTAGCCTCGAAACCTTTAGACTTTCTGTGGAATACAAAAGATGTTTTCATTTTTCCAGGCTCTGTGTTGTTTCGGACCCCATTGACTTTCACTGTATTGACAAAAGCACGGAAGAAATATAGGTCCTATAGGTTTTGAATGACAGAATTTTCATTCTGGCTGAGCTATCCCATCAAAGCCATGCATTTCATAGCTTGTACATATGCGGGATTTATAGGGGATCCGTTTTCCAAAACTATGTGAGAATGATCCATTGTTGTTTTGGACCTCCTTGTATGAAAGTCTGTTTCCGGAATTTAATTTAAAAACAAATAATAATATTAATAATAATAATAATGAAGGAATAAATGAATCAAAAAGGTCATTGCAACTTTTTCCTCACAATTTTGACCAAATAAAGAAATAACAACAACAATAATAAGAGTAATATTTAAATTATAATAAAACATACAAAATTTACAAAAATTGTAAATAAATAATGCTTCTGTTGTCACTTTAGATAAAATCATTTGCTAAGTTATGTATATATATATATATATATATATATATATATATATATATATATATATATATATATAAGAAAGAAGAAAAGTCTGAATTGTGTGATTACAACGTCGCAAATACCTTTTATTTTTATTAACATAATTCGATTTTTTAATCTCGAGGCACGAAAAACTTTCATATCAATAACTTTCACTACACAAAAGCACAGAAGAAACAGAGACGAAAATACAGTTTTGGAATAACTTGAGTAAATGGTGAAAGGTCTTTCATTCTCGGGGAGCGCTATCCCTGCGCGAGAAGATCATGCACTCTAATCATGTCTAAAGAAGTTCTTTATTGAAGAGCACTATAGAAAGGGGCCCCGGTCATGTTTTGCACGCAGATGCTGCATCTGTCGTGTTGGTCAGAGGCTGGATTCTCTCAGATAGCCACACAGGCAACACTAGATGTCAGTGTTCTCGCTGATGTCGGGCTGCAAGCTTTTTGTTTTGCGGGAAGGGGAAGGAGAAGCAAATAGTCTGAGAAGTTGATGCTTGCACTTTAGAACTTGGGGGTCCTGATGGATTTCCTTATATTAGAGGGACCGTCTATAAGGAGTTAGGGGCTATTACTGTGCCAAGCCTGATCACGGGGCATCACTTTCATCTTGCCAACACTCTTGTATAATTAGCAAAAATTTGCTGAGATGTGTTTTCTCCTCCCTTCATTTCCTAAGATGAATCATCAGGAGTATAGACTAAACTCCCTTTCTTAACTCCTAGGATGCAAAAGTTAAATGTAAAATTAATGGTTCGTCTTATTTAGAGGATATATTTAGTATTTTTTTTTTCTTTTCTGTTTCGCTCTTTGAAGCCGTTAAAGTCACCTAACATGCCTTCTGTAACGTAACGCTTCTGGAGGCGAACGCCATGAGTCTGAGTTTTGACAGAAAACGTTTCTCGTGTGTGTGCTCCGGCATCTTGTTCTTAATGATCATAAACAAACAACAAGAACGCGAGTCATAAATAATCTATCCACACGCAAGAGTTTTAATCTTAAGTATAAAACATGCCTGTGGTCAGTCAATAATACTAAGATCTCTCAGGGTCATATGAATTGTGTTATTGATTCATTTTTGAAAAGATGATTTAAAGAATACATTTCATTCTACGCACATTACATCCTAAGAAGTATTGTTTATGTGTCTGTGAGAAATAAGATGAGTCGTTTATAAAATTCATTCCTTTGACTGCTAATGTCGACTTTCAATTACTTAATGCCTTTAAATAAATGTCATGATTTACACTGATGTTGTTATGACACAAACGGGTACAGGAAGCGGTTTTTTTGCTGAAATGACCCCTAGCGCTGAATCGACTCGCGGTGACGTCACGGGGACGGCTCAGTTTCGACGTTTGCGAGCACCAATCAGAGCGCGGGAAAACCCGGAAGTCCTGAGAGCGTAAGAAAGAGCGCCTGCATTCAATTTGAAAAGAACGAACAACGTCAGGTATGGAATGTTTTTGCGTTTATACGTTCTGTATCGTTTTATGTATTCGGTAGCCGCATCATGAAGTTAGCTATATAGCCTGTAGTTTACTTCGCAGTGTAGTTTTATTCTCTAAAAACACGTGACACCAGAGTCGCGAGCTACTCGTGTATAGCCACGAGAAAAAAGTTATTTTGAGTAGGCTAACGTTCAGATATCAGTTTTTTTAAATCCTTGTTTTTTTTTTTAAGTAGGGTGTATTTATTTTTATGTTTAGGCTTTTAATGCTTTTGTAAGGAAGAGCTGATTATAAACAATTTCATACTTAATAAAAGCATATTTTATTCACTGAAGTTAGATGACTGGACCTGTAGTCTCAGAGACCATATATATATATATATATATATATATATATATATATATATATATATATATATATATATATATAAACAAGAAATGAATGTAGACTGTAGAAGAGCACCTTGTGGCAAACACACAGAACTATACAAATAATTGTAATTGTAAATCCAGAGATTTTCCCTCGCTGTTCATATAGTTTATATAGAGTAAATACTATATAAACTATGTGAACAGCGAGGGAAAATCTCTGGAAATCTAGCTGTAAAATTGTGGTTTCCCCGGCCTGCAAAAATCATGGAAACGGGTGTCTTAAGAAGTCATGCGAAAGTCATGGGAGTTTCTATAGGGAATCTGAATGTTTATGCTTTGGCTCAGCTTTGAAATATTTCATCAGCCGGTGGTTGCTGTTTGTAGAGTTAAACTTGCTGTAGGCCATCATTATGACATCAGTTTGCTTTTATTGGACCCTATTTGGACTTGTTGCCATTTTTTTTAATGTGAACACCTGGAATCTGACATAAGAAATCTTATAGGCTGTGTATTTAAGAGGAAAAAACAATAGTTTAAAGTATAGTTCAAATGTCTGTCTCACAGTTATCTAAATTTATGATCATTATTAACTAGAACTAAAACCTTTTCATTACTTGAAATAAAATAAACATGTTTTATTCAAGCTTCAGTTGTCAATAAAGGCAGCATTTTTCATTTGTTTATTTATATTTTTGTATTTTAAATAATATATGAATATATTTAATATATGAACATAAACATTTTCTTTAATGTATACCCGCATGTGTTTCTATTTATATATATATATATATATATATATATATATATACACATAATAAATATTCACACATTTATTATGTAAACTAAAAGTTTTATAGGAAATTGCAATTAACTGTTTAAAAGCGCTACTAATAAATGCTAATTAATTTATATAAAAAAAATAAAATGACAAAAAATACTAAAACTAACTAAAATGACAGAAACAGAAAATATAAAAAATCAAATCAAATTTTTTAAACGAACAAAAAGTATAATATCACATCAGCACTGTAGATCTTCCCGAAACCATCAGAGCAATAACAGTGCGTAGGGATATTTGGATGCACTCCAGCTCCACCCCTCATCCATGTGGCTCTTCTGGGAAACGGATATGTGGACTTGCCAGTGCTGATGATGTTGCACTGCTTTATTTGCAGGTGTTACCCAACACCTTTATATTTAGATGCAAGAGTGTTTGTAAAGAAAAGCAGGGTTTGTGTGTGTAATTTTCCATATGTATGCATAAAACCTTTTCCAGAACAAAAGAAAGTGGTCTTGTTTAATGTAAGCGCTGAGTTATGCAAACAAACCCTGCCGGTTGCTCCATATTTAGTCTTTTTAACTAGGTACTCCTGACCCCAGTCCTCTTCAGCTGGCTTTTAATTGGCTTCACTGGGCCTAAAATGCTGCAATATTTCTCGAAATTGACTGCTTATTTGAGTGTCGAGAGTGATGCAATTTACAGTAAGTTGCTGGTAAAAATGGACCGTGGCTTCAGACGCAGCACTTAGCAGAGGCTGCACGGGGCACATAGAACTTCAGGGGATGCATTTCACGTTTTATGGAGGTTTTGTACGAACACGGGGACGGGCAGCACGCACATTTTTTTGGTGCTTTCGTGGACACCCGTGTGCACCCCTCTCAGTCTTTTCGGGTTGATCGGCGTGCCTTGTTTACAGTGTGTTACAGAAGGGCTGACGCCAGCCTCCCTCGGGAGGGAACAAGGGTTAATTGCTGTTAAAGTGTTGGTCTCGTTCCTCTTTCTGGCCCTGACGCTCCATTAGAGCTGACACTAATGAGGCAGTGCAGAGAGGACACCCCGGAGTCGAGGGACAGCACCACCGGCTGGGGGAAGGAGTCATGATGGAGAGACTTTACTTAGCTGAGAGAGAGAGAAAGCATTCACTAAGTCATAGATCAAGAGTGTGTGTTGTTCAGTGTTGTTGGGATGTGCGTAGGTTCGGCTTCTCTTAATTGGAGGCTTACCCTCTGCATATGTTGTTTGTTTGTCATTACCAATTCATAGGGGACCGGATCGCTGGTCCTCCCTCATACTAGGTGCGTTTAGCCAATGGCATTTGCTTAGTTATTTTACCATATTGATTGTAATTTAGAAATGTCAAAGTATGGATTTTTCGACACCTTAATAATATATATGATGAAAAATGCTAAATAAGTGCTTTTATTTAAAAAACATTGATCATTGATTAATGAAGTCGACAAAAGATGTGAAGCTGCTATAGTATGATTTAATATTTAAATTATTTTCATTTATTTTTATTTTAATAAGTACTAAATATAATTCTGTAAATTGTATTGACTCAAAAATGAGAGCTGTCAAATGATAAATCATATCCATAAGGTTTTGTTTATATATGTGTGTGTGTGTGTGTATATATATATATATATATATATATATATATATATATATATATATATATATATATATATATATATGCATGCAGGGATTTTTTAACAATTTATATTAAATACAGAAATATATAATATATATATAATATAATATAATATATATAATTTCATATATAAATGCATCTACATGTTTTAAAATATATACTTTGTGTGTTTGTTTAAATAATCATAATAAATATACATAGTACACATTCAAACATTATGTAAACAAAAATGTTTTATTTTAGATGCAATCAATCGTTTGACAGCACTAGTAAAAATATATTTAAAAATTTATATTTTTATCAAATTATGAATTATTTAAATAGTAATATAAGCAAATGAAATAAAAGGCTGAAATATTTAAATATTTATATGTATATATGTAAAAATGTTTATACATACAAAATTAATATATAATGGTTTGATGAAATTTGAAAATAATATTACAATGTGTTGTGTTGTGTGTGTGTGTGTGTGTGTGTGTGTGTGTGTGTATACACGCATGCAAATTAACATAATCTGATAAAATTTGTAAAAGATAAATATATATGTATTCAAGTGAAACTTCAGATATATATATTAAATATAAATATGTAGATTACATGCGGATCATCATTGCATTTTTATTTGGTTAAAAACCAGTAATTTGATGCGTGTTTAATAGTGCTTTTCTGTTTTGTAGGTAGTAGCACTGATCTGGAGTCAGCAGCCTCAACCGGTCGGTCATGAGTTTTGCTCCGAGTCCGTTCACCCCCATGGGCGTCCGCAGCATTCAGGATCAGCGGGAGCGCTGGGAGAGGAAGAGGAGCCGCACGGCCCGCGAGCTAGTCCAGAGCGAACAAAGATACTGTGAACAGCTCGATCTAGTCATCACGGTTAGTCTCCACAGGCCCAACATTACACAAACACCTATGGGCAGAATTCAAACAATGATGCGCTGATGGAGAATTTAGTCAGAGAAACCGAAAAATGTGTTTGTTGAGATCCGTTGATTGTCAGAATGTCCTAATTAATACAAATCTGAAATTCTAATTATCAGAGCTTTATTCACCGTTTGAGCAGCACAAGGTTTTCCGTGCGTCGAGTGGTCCTTGACACCATCACAGGGCTATTCTTTTGAAATTCATAGTTTATAACCTGTTCAAGGCTTTTGTTTCGCAGCTAATTAGTTTTACCTTTTAAGAACACTGATTTTCCAGTGCCATCTCTGTGCGTATTTTGTTGTATATCAAAACAAATTGGCATTTGAACTTGAAAAGCCAACACGGCGAACTTCCACGTCCGTCTTATTGTTTTGGAAAGCCGCGGCTAATTAGACGGTTGACCGTTACAACGCGACTTATTTTTGAGAAACCGAACCACGTCGCTTCCCGCCGCCGGTGGAGTTGTGTTAGATATGCGGCTCATATTAAGTCGTCGGAGGTAATTGAGATGTCATTGCTGCAAAATGCTCGGCTCTCTGCAGATTTGTTCTCGCTTTGTCTCAAGGGTGTGCGACGAGAGGTGACACTCTCGGTAAGATGAAGAGTCATGTACGAGTGGCGTCTGAAAATTTAATTTTCTCTCCCTCCTGTCTCTTTCTTTTCTCCAGTACTTTGTGGAGATTTTGAAGGCCAAAGGAACCCTCAGGCAGGACATTAGAGAAAGCATCTTCAGTTCAATTAAATCCATTCATTTAATAAACCAGTAAGTATCCTTTAAATAATTAAGTGAATATTCGCGCTCAGGGGAGAGAGACGGCTGAGGGTGGCTGGCTTTGATACCGTTTAAAAAGGACGAGAGGGTAGGGGAGTATTAATTGGGGTCTAACAGGAGAATCAAGTTTGAGAACTTGGAGATTGCCTGGTGTGCCTTATCTTATGTTATTCTCTTTAATTGGATTGCGAATCGATGCGGATGCTGGATTTAGGCTTACAGCTGCACTTTCTCCAGAGTATTTCACGTTATCCCGCCACTGTTACCATCAGAGGTGACGGTGGCCTGTTCATAATGGCCGGCGTTTGTGTTTTCCAAGCCTTTTGTGTTGATAGGAAGAAGCGTTTGCGATCGCTGATGTTTTAAACATGTATTTTTAATGAAAGCATTCATTACTATGCGTTCATTACTGATACAGTCTTTCCACCTGACTCCAACACTACTGTAGCTGATTCGCCAGTTATAGGCACCAGGCTGTTCAATACAAGGGTTAAAGTCAGCACGAAACACCAAACACAACTCATTGACAGTTTTCACAGCAGTCAGGTTTTTTGTCCTTTTTTTCTATAAAGATGCTATTTATTTCAGATAAAATAATATTAAATAATATTGTATTAATTATAAAAACATTAATATTGACATTAAGTTTTTTTTCTTATATATAAATATATAAAATATTATTATTTATTTATTTTAACTACTAAACATAAAATGCATTTTATTCTTTCTTTTTGGGGATCAACATCCTTTGATTAATATTAATCACATAGGCAGCAGCAGCTTTATTGAGTTAGATATGTAGATCTAATATTTTATTCAATTATTTTGTATTTTATTCAATTATTTTAGTCTGAAACTTTTCTTAAGATATAAGTAATACTCCAGGAAATGGATTTGATTGCAAACCAGTGTTGTTGTTGTAAAATTCTGAACTGAAATGAAGCTAAAATAGAATATAAATATTAGATTAAAAAAATTAACTACAAAATTGGAATTTTGCTTTGGTGAATAACTGAAATTAATACATTAAAGTGCAAAGATGTAAATTTTTAAATTTTGAAATACTACAGAGGTCTATAGATAATACTAAAATAAAATAGATATGAGTTGCTTTTAGGGCATAGATGCAGATATGCAAATTATACTCGCATGTTCAGTCAGAGGTGTAAATATATAGTCTGCAATGATATGACGACTTTGTCTGTTTTTTTTTACTGGTGGTAGAGTGGCCATGCTAAGTCGTGAAACCCAGCTGTGAATCTTTCACATACAGACGATTAGACACTCTGCTTGAGGGGCATTTATGACAGCTTGAGCAAATGAAAAGCCAGAGCCGCTGGAAACGAGGCGCAGAAGATGAAATAATACATCAGAAAAACTGGCCTGAAGAGCAGTCGGCATTGATCTGCCCATGCGGGCCGGGCAGACTAACAACAAATTAACTCACAGGTGTCAAGAAGCCTGTTCTTGTTAATTTTATCTGAGGCTATCTACGGCACAGAGCTCTCATGAAGCGTTTTGTGTTTTGATGTACCACATCTGAAAGAAAAATGGAAAAGCAGAATGCCTCTCCTGTTGTCCAACAGCCTGCGAGCGAACACGCTTCCAGCTTTTTATTAAGACCTTCAAGCTTGCGTTAGACAGATTATTGCTCCTCAGCGCAGGTGAGCGTGTTTGATAAACGAACAACCTGATCAATCTTCGAAAATTTACCTGACAGTCTTAGAGAGATGCTACCGAACGGGAAAAACCTAGTGAGGAGATGTCATTAGTCCTGAATTGGCCAAAGTTTTTGTACAAGTATATACAGCTTGGTTTTGTTGAGTACATATTACCAAACGACTGGAAGGGGAACTACTGACTGCCTTTGAGGGCCTCATCCAGGCCCTGTTGATTGAGAATCATAAAATTGTCTGAATAATGAATCACCGTGGGTCCCCGAGGCTCCCATCAATGCCTGATTGACGGGCCTCTCTACAAACAGTGGCTGAATGAAGATGGAGGGCTGAGTTTCAGAGCCTGATGTATTGGATAAATCGGTGCTCGGTTACCATATATCATCATTAGAATCGGTTATTGAAGTGCCGGGTGAAGCGTAATGGCAGTCTCTCAATTTAGATCTGTGAACAGACAGCAGTGGCTGACTGATTAAAACGAATAAAGTGCTCGCGTACTCCAAAACCACATCGTTATCAGGAAGCTTCTTCAGATGCATGTTGATATCTGCGCTGGCTGCTGAAGGTTATTTGAATCCTTAGCTGAAATCATCACTTTTTATCTCGGACTAGTTGTAGTAGCACAGAAAAACAGAGAACAAGGACAGGAGGTGAGCTCTAGATTTCATTTTATTAATATAATACACAATGTGCACTTTGTAGAAGGGAACAAATTGTGTTAACGCATCTGAATATATAAACCGTGATATGTTTGAACCTTTACTAATTTTTACGTCTTTCAAATCCTTTTTGACTTTCATTATTCTGTGAAAAGAAAAATGGATTTATTTAGCAAGTCCTAGTCCGAGCTGCTCTTTTCCATTTTTCATTTTATTTAATTCATTCATTTATCTTTTATTTTTGGCCACTTTCCACTTTTGTTGTATGTAAAGAGCAGCCTGGACATTTTTCAAAACTTCTCCTTTTGTGTTCCACAGGAGAAAGCAAGTCATGCATGTTTGGAACAATATGAGGATGAGAAAATTATTAAATAGTTTTTAATTAATTTTATTTGCCAGAAATAAATATTGAATGAGAAGATTATGAGTATTAAGTTTATTCGAATATCTATTTTTCTCACATGTTTTTTTTTTACATTTTATGGTATATTTTAACGGAATAAAATTTGACATTTGTTATGAATTATTTCAAATAATAATTTTTAAAAATCTTTATTTTATACAGATATTCGGAGTGATTATATAACCCGAGGACAATGCAAACCAATCATTCCCAGTTTACCGTAAAGCTCTTCAAAATGATGGCAGCCTCAAAGGCGACACTAATACGACGGCATCCTAAGAAATATAAAAATATCTGTCTGCTGTATTTAAGTTAAACAAAAAAGCTTGCGGTTGGTTTGAAGTTCATTCTTAGCACATCACACGTTACTCTTGGGTCGGTAAAGACTTAAATACATTCCGTATTCATTTAACGCTGCTGAACAAGCAAGCAAACAAACAAACAAACACAACTTGAATAGACTGTCACACCGCTGCCATTCATCAGAATTATGACTGTTTACCTGATGAGGGGAGTAAGGCAATAGTGGGAAGAACCCAATTATCCCAGAATGCACCGTAACAGTGATCACCAACTTGAAAAGGGCTGTCACTTAAATAGCACAGAATCAAAAACGCATTTGAGAGATAAATATTGTGAACTAGTGCGTCTTGGGGGTTTCTTAATGACAGTAAATGTGGCGTGGAAATACATCAAATAGTATCCGATATGAAGGAAGTGGGTCCCTGTCGCAACTGAAGGGAGGAGGGAGTCTCCCTACAAACCCAACGTTGCTTTTGGGTCCTGTACGTATTTGTGTTTTTATGAGCGTTTGTGTCACCGCTAACTATTCATCAACGGTAATTAGTATTCCTCAGGTTCTCGCTTCCCGCAAATGAAGCCACATAGGCCTCCATTGTTTGGTTGAGTCTGTGCCCAGCCCAGATGTCGCAACCGCTAAGAATTAATGTAGATTAACGCCACGCACGAGGAATGCTAATGTTATCTTTGTCATCTTCCTGACGGCCAAAGAATTTAATTGCCCTAAAAAAGAGCATAAAAAATGTAAGTCGTAATTTCATATTTATCATAATAGCCTCTGGCTGTGAGGAGGAAAAAGGAAACACTATTTTTCCCGCCCTTTGCCCTCGTTAGAACTCTCTCGGCTGCTCTAGCATCTCCTGATTACGAACAGAGGCTACCTTGGCTTGCAACTTCATTAAAATCTATTTAAATCAACTTCAAGCGCAAAATGCTCCTTCTTCCAGCACGTAAAAAATGCAAAGTCTCAGGGAACATCATTAGGGAGAGTGTGTGCGTGCGTGTATCCGTACCTGTATTTCTGTTTGGTCTAAGCGGTATCTACCTCGCCTGGTTTGGATAATAAGCTCCCTCACAAGTGTCAACACCCTCACCCTTGAATTATACCCATGTCATCCTAATGTGCCTGACAGCCAGAGCACCAACTCTTCCATTCCTCTTGAACACCTTGTTTTGTTCGTGGTTTCGCAATGAGTGCGTTCCCGCTACAAAGCGCCGCACGCTTGCCCTTGGGCGCTAGCCTCAGCACCCTTGTCTCAAATAAGTATGTCACCCACAGGGAGGGGCCCTCGCATGACACCACACAAATCCGACTAAAAACACTTCCTTTCGCAAATACCTTTGCGTCTGAACTAACCCCCCTCATTATTTGTGACAAGAAGTGCCTTGATTTCCAAAACAGTATCAGGGTTATCACTGCGTTTGGAGTGCCGTGGCAAGACTGCAGGGTAGGGTAACGTGAAAGTGGGCCCTGTTATTTGGTTTTTTTCTTGTTGTTGTTGTTTTGCTACTTAATTGTTGATGATATGACGCAGTATGACTCTTCTTTGAAAGTATATTTAACATGTAATTGTGCAATTTCACTACTGGAAAAATAAGACTTAATTCATTACAAAATGTGAATAAAAATAAAATGAATTGTAATATTAAATTAACTTTTTTTTTTTTTTTTACAATTTATATGTATTGTATAGAAACACAATTAATGAAAATAATATTTGTATATGCATGTGTGTGTGTGTGTGTGTGTATGTATATATATATATATATATATATATATATATATATATATATATATATATATATATATATATATATATAATTGTGTATAAAATGTATTTAATTTGTGTGTGTGCTTTCATTTAAAATAAAAAGAATTAATCTATTTTGGTTGTTATTTAATATAGTGTTATAATTAAAAAAATTATATTTTATATATATTAATGTTTTATTATATAATTTATTTACATTTTTATTTTATTGTCTATGATTTGTAATTTATGTGTATCATAGGTCACTTATTTTTTTTTAATTTTAGAGCATATTTGAGGAATTCAATGAAGTCTCTTTTAAATGACACCCCATAAAGCAAACGATATTTTGACTTTTTTGACTTTTTTTTTTTTTACAGGACCCTTCTCTCTCATCTAGAACTGGAGAGGTTTGGCATTGGGTTTGAGGAGTTTTGCACTCACCTGCAGTTGTACAATACGTACGTTGACAACATTCAGACGGCTAAAAAAGTCCTCACGGTAAGTCAGCGTCAAGTTAAACGTCTGATATGTTAGACCTGACCCCTTTCGACTTCTCTGAACATGCTCATCATTTGGCATTGACAGCCGTACTTCCCAGTGTGACTCTTTATGTTGTACGGCCTTGAGTAATGCCTGCTTGAACATGACTGTAAATTAAAGCGAATATTATTCAGTTTGACCGATTGTGTCATTTTGCATCTCTTTTGATTGTGGTTTGCTATGTGAAGGTAGTTAAATGTTTTTACCTGCTATCAAATGGCGCTGGTATTGGCTTTTCGCGAGTAAATGCCTTATTACCTGGATAGAGGTCACCTCCTTACACAAAAGCCAATGGCTACGTCTATCGATATGAAATCATGAATATGTATTCATTATAGATCTATGGTAATGCGCAGGATTGACAGTATGTCATGCTCTACTTCCAATTAGTCCAAACCTATTAAATCATTGTACGATTCCTCATCTATGGCACCTTTTTTCACCCTACCGCATTGTTCGGCTCAACCTTGTGGGGGGAAAAAAAAAAAAGAAGAGAAGACACAATGTCGGGTCAGTAACTCAAAGATGGCCATTCAGGATGATTGACGTTTGGAACGGTGTAAAAAAATGGAGTCACCTACCTGATTAAGGCTTACGGATGACACTCTGTGCAAACAGATCTCTCCAGGCAAAGCCCAGCGGTACCATTAGGTCCAACACTACCATCTCATTACGCCTGACTTAAGTGGGCAGCCTCTATCAGTCGGCTGGAAAAAAAATGCGATGGGGAGTCTCTCTCTTTGCTAATTAGCTCCTCCCTCGGCAAGGCACCTGTACCCAAGTGTACGGATGACTGATTCCTTGTTAGACCAAATCAGTTAGTGGTTAAAGGATCATTGGCACGTCTGGCTAATGCTAACTTCTGTATTCTGTGCGCTTGCGGTGAACCGAGGGGGCATCTTAACGTGTTTCGCGCTACGCTAGCAGTTGTGTGCGATACCAAATGTACGCTGGAGTGTTAGCCTCACAGCAAAGCTCTTCCAAGCCGTGTGCTAACATCTGCTTTTTATTTATCCGAGGGGAAGCCTGGAGCCTCACAGATATTAATGTCTTAATTAAGAGGAGGAATACGTCTACGGCCAATTGACTGCCTCTCATTGATTGCAGACTGAGCTGTTTAAGTTAGCATTGATTCCTCCGCTAGGCCTACATGGCTGTAATTGCCGGAACATGGGCTGGTGTGTTCACCATGTCACATGATTCAAACGTGGCTGGTTCGTCCTTCAAAATCCACCGTCGCATGAAGCTGATGAATAGAATTAAGATCTCAATGTTTTCTTTTCACATGTTAGTTTGACATTTTTAACTTCCTCTTTAGTATAATTTTTTTTTAACCTTGACTGAACATATAATAGTAAGCTAGAATAATGTAATGTTTAAATCTATTAAAAGGTAGTTATAAGTTATTTTAGAAATGTGCCATCTGTACCATTTAAGTTATTGGCCACTATGAATTTTTATCTATTTATTTATTACTGGTGTAAATATATTTATTTGATCAAATATATATGGAAATCAAATATATGAAATAGTATTAAAATGGTCTTCTTACTGTCTTCTATTTTAATATTACATGTTAAAATATCCTGCTATGTTTAATAGGATTCTTTGGTATATAAAAAGGTCAAATGACGGCATTTGTCTTGTTTGAAAATACTAAAAATGTGAAATCATTACCAGCTCTCAAAATGAATGCTGTTTTCATGCTGTACACTTGTTCACTTGTTAAATAATTAAAATGTATGTTTGTTTGTTTTTAATGCATTTATATACATTTTATTTTAGATTATGTAGTTTTTTAACAATACATTTTAACATTGTTTTTCCTGTTATTTCAAAATGTGGCAAGCTTACAGGATTTGACAGAATTAATTCTGAGAATTTATTTTTTTCTGGCTGTCCTGAATAAAGGATTCCTCTCACAGCATGTCCAACATGCGGTGATTTAATGTTGCTGTGTTTCTCAGAGGGAGACCCCAGCTGCTTCGGCCGTAAATGTTAGCCGAGCAGGTGTTGTTCACGGTGTGCGCCGTTTGAAGATGATGGATTGTTTCGTATACTTGATATGTTTATTTATTATTTACTTAGCACAAAAAAGTAGCACCGACATGCTTTTCTCAGAGGGAAGCGCATTTCCAAACAAATTTCAAATAAAGAAGTGATATTTTGCTATGCTAATGCAGGCTGCCATTAGCCTGACATGGTTCGTGAATGTATATTTAATAATGTAACCAGGGTTGCCTCTATTCGGAAGACAGCTTGTGATAAGAGACAACAGAGATGTCTCGTTGTGCATGAGTGAGATTGAGTCACAAGCGAGACTGAATGCACAATTCAATAGACATCACGCCACATGCATCATCTACGGGGGTGATACTGTTGGTGGGAGGTAAACAGTGTTATCGCTAGCATTATCAAATGTGCTCTACTGTTGTATCAGTTGTTTTCATGGAAGCAGATCTTTGATTCATGGTTCATTTCCTTCTCAGGCTCAGGTGAAGAAAAGCAAAGCCTTCAGACGGTTTAAAAAGCTCCAGGAGTCCAGGCCTGAGTTCAGACAGCAGAAACTTGAAGATCTGCTCGCGCTTCCTCTTCAGCGCATCCAGCAGTAAGTACACGTGTGACCGGTTATTGATTATGAGCAGATATTAGTGGTTTTTTTTATTTAATCAGTTATTGGAATTGTGCATACTCATTTACACTACACTACTTTATATTTTACTTATCTATTTTGGTGTCATCTAGTGCTTAATTAAAAAATAATTATGTAAAAACACTAACTTAAGTAATATATATATATATATATATATATATATATATATATATATATATATATATATATATATATAAAAATCTGAGCTGTTTCAACTGAAAGAAAGTTGCACTGACTAATCTTAAAACATGTCTGTGCCTTTATTTTGTCTCAAGATGCACACCAGTAATGCTTTTTTTAAAGGCACGTAAAAAAAAAAAAAAAAAAGTTGAACTGTGGTCTAATCAATTTCAATGAAACTGGGCCTTTGTTCACAGTTTAACGTGGAATGTCACAGAATTTGTCACATGAACTAATCAAAAGCTGGTCCTTGCGCTTAAATCAAATCACCATATGGACTAGTATCTGCAAATATTAAGCCGCAAAAATTGATTTAAGTATGAATCATGTATGTTCTGCGTGTCTCTGTTGATGAATGGCGCAGGCACGTGATTTGTTTACTACACACTTACTGAAGTGCTTGTGACGCTCGCTGTGTTTTCAGCGCCTGCTAAATGAGGAACACACAAACAACATCTTCAGCCCTGCTCTGAAAATTACTTCATGGGCATTTTACCCGTTGATTTGAGTAAAACTAGCGGTATATCACATGCACAGAACCGTAGGTATTCACTGCTAATTAAATTTGAAGTCATTATGCGTATTCTACTATTTATCAGTAGAATGTATATACTACTAGCCTACTAAAACGAAAAACATTTTTTGAAAGATTTTAGGAATAAATAACATTTATATAAAAAATAACATTTCATGTGAAACATAATATTCATGTGAAAAATGAATGTTTCATGATTTTAATTATTAAGACATGCTTTTTAATTGATTAAAGAAATGGAAAAAAGACTGAATCCAGAAATTGAAAATTCTGAAAAAATTAAACGAAATTTGGAAAAAAAATGTAACAAATTTCATAGGGCCCTACTTATTGTTATGGGGAATTTTTATTATATTATATTTTATTATATTATATTACTTGAAAGGAAAATCATTTCACGGTAGGTTTTTGTTTCATAATTGTTTGTGAAAAACTTTAATACTTATATTTATTATATATTTCTGCTTTATTTACCCATTTGGTGATGGCAGCGGTGCATAAATGACACGCTTCGCCTAAAGATGTTTTGATTTTGTGCTGTTTAATGGACTCCTCGAGCACTTATTGCAATTGACGTGCAAAGTTTTCTCCTAATCTCAATAAATGTCAGAGTACCTCAGCCATTGAATTTTCAAGTAAACGAGATGGATTGGTCAGCGGATGTTTTTTGTGCATTTAAAGTTTAAACCATCTGCTTTGGTGAGGCGATTATGGGATCGACAGCTCCAGCGCGATGGCGGCGTTGAAATGCAGTCAGTTCTTGATGGGAATGTAAAGCGTTTTGGTTATGCATCAGTATCTTCTGACACAGGCCAGTCTACTTCACAGTCTTCTGCTCAGCTGTCAAATCACTCTACAACTTCACATTTTGTTGATCGCACTACGCGGATTTAGTTTAAAGAAGGATTTTGGGAATCATTTGATGGCACGATAACAGAAAGCTGTCACCACCGGGTTATGGTTTTCATGCTTGAATTCTCCATCCGTATTTCTTCGCTTTGGAGGAGTCGGTGCACGGCGCGTACCCAGCCTCTCAATGACAGACGTAATTATTGTTTGATGTCGTGCTCACACCTGCCTTCAGACTGTCCAAGAACTGTCAAAATCCCTTTTGTTAAGCCGCCGATTTTGTTGGCTGTAATTTCATGCGGTCGTGGTCTCAGCCGTTAATTAGTGTAACAGGGTGCGAAATGAACTAGAACATGCTTAAGAGCCAGCGAAAATTACATGGCATTCCTTTATCAAGCTGCTCGAGTCCATCTTAATTAGGCTTTTATGTCACTCCTACTTATTAAATGTAGTTTCCAACATGAAAGAAGACAAACACGGTGTCATTCCAGCTATGACGATAATTATGTCGTTATATTTGTTCTTCATAAGAACATTCCTGAGCTGGCGCCCACCTGTCGTAGTTTTCATTCATTGGTTTCATCTTACACAAATCCTGTTTGTCTTTTTGCATCCGTTTTAGGTGATTTGATCGTGATTTACCTCGCTTTTACTCCCGTGGTGTCCTTTGACAAACATTTATAAAGAAAAGCTCATTCAATTAATAAACACCACTGCTTGTTGAGAAAGCGCAAAAAGTAAGCCAAATGCTTTAAACGCATTGGAGTTATGTTTCTCAAACTTTTGGCAAATGCAAATCGTGAGCTAAATGCCAGCATGCGGTATTTTAAAAGGGAGACAACTTCTCTAGATGTTACGCACTTAAAGGGATAGATCACCCGGAAATGAAAACTCTAGGACTGCTTTTAAAATAGTCTCTCTGTGGTTCAATCTTTATTTTAGTGTCATGGACACACGTCACATGGACGCAGTTAAACTGTTGAATGAGTGTTTTTGCGCACAAAAAGTAATTTAGTAAGCACTGATGGCGCGCAGGCTATTTTAATAATGTCCTTACTACCTTTCTAGGCCTTGAACCAGTGTTGCCTATTTCTTTCAATGAAAAGTAGCTAATGCCAGCTTGAGAAGTCACTAAATGTTGCCAGATGCCATACATTAATTAGCATATTCATATTATCTTGCCTCTCTGTGGTCACACAATGTATTTTAACGCAGCCAAATTCTTAATATAACTATTTCCACTGATATATTGCACTGCTTCTGTTGTCAGAAAATGGAACGGATATGAAATAGCGACTGAAACGCGGCCCGTTATTAGGCCTACTAACCATCTTTTAAGATGTTCATCTTGATTAAAATCCTGATTTATAATCGAGCCGTGGTCTAATAAAGATGGTTTTTGCTATATTTGCATGGTAAATAGAGCAAGAAAAGTCTGTTTTACCTGAAAGCACCTCTCAGCCGCTTGCTGAACAGAGCAGACGCAGAGAGAGGTGTGTGTGTGCTGGGAAAACAAGAGCTCACTCTCGCACGGCAGTACCAGTCAGTCTCAGAGACTCGCTAAGGTTTGTCCAAGAAGTCGCTAGATTTCTATAGTCGTTTTATTTTTTGGAAAACGTCGCCAGGGGTGTCTGAAAAGTCGCCAAGTTGGAAACACTACCTTGAACGTGAGTTGCTTTGCTGTCTATGCAGGCTCAGAAAGCTCTTGGATTTCATCACAAATATCTCTGAATTTCTATTCTTAAAATGAATGAAGGTCTTATGAGTATGGGAACAACAGAAGGGTGAGTAATTAATGACAGAATTTCTTTTTGGGTGAACTATATTTTTAAAATTAAATATATGAAGAAATGTTCATTTTAAACGGAAAGTTAAAAGGGAAAAGCTGGCACACTGTTGCTCTCAAATAGATTAGCATGGAGTAGTGTGTGTTAAATTATTATTATTATTATTATTTTAAATGAATATTATAATTTAGCGAGGGAGTGCTTGATTTAACTTGATCAAAACTAAGAGTAAAAGGAGTATAAGGTTGTTCTCTTGAACTTTGTATTTGCTGAAAAAATGTATCACTGTTTCCACAGAAATATTGAGCAGCACAGGTTTCGACATCAATAGTAATAAGAAATGTGCGCAAAATCAGCATATTAAAGTCATTTCTAGATGAATGGCTGCTGAAAATTAAACTTTTACCTCACGCGTAATTAATGAACATATAAAGAACATTTGAAAAGTATTTAAACAGGAAGCAGTCGTTTTAAATATTTAACATCAATTTTTTTCACTTCATTTCCACAAATAGTGTCTTTCTTTCAAAAGCAAATGAAACTAGCAAAGTAGAGCAGTTGGTGATTGACAGGAAATGAGTCATTCCTCTAGAATGCATTATTATTTTTATGCGCTGTGGTCACATTCACTCAGCGTTTGAAATGTGATGCGTATGATTCGACCACGTAACATTTTGCACTCATTTATGCCCGTTCTGAGCACTGACCACTTGTTATAAGATCACCTAACGGCAGGGTTTACAAAATGCCTTTTCGAACGAATGCAAGGTATTTTCTCGCTGTTTTTGTCCCGCGGCAAACCACAGGACTTTTGTGTCGCACCCTGAATTTTCTTCTCCCAGTTATCACAGAGATATCCTCTAATTTCCCCCGAAACTGCCGAGCGCTGACATCTCAATCAGCATGTTCAAAGACGCCCTTGATCTGATCTCATCCTCTCAGGCCCTGATCACTGTGTTTCCTATTGTCCCCCATCGATTCTGCCTCTCCGCTCTCGGAAAGCGAGGACGCACGGGGGGCGCGTAATTGTATGATGATCTTAAGTGGCACGGCAGAAGAGCTCCATTCTCGGAGAGTGCAGATAATCAGGAGTACCGCCTCTAACGGGGACTCGGGAGGAAATTGTTGTCACTTATTGGGCTGGAGGATGATGGATGTGCGAGGCTGGCTGTGCTTGGATCATGGTGGCTACTTAAGACGTGGAGCAGGACTGTTGGGAGGGAGGATAAAATCATTCCTATTATTAAACGCCATTTACTGCAGCTGCCGAGAGGAGATTCACGTTGTGTCCCTCTGCTCTCAACTCTTCTGCTCCCTGGGCTCTTCCTGACTACAGATGGACATTTTGTTCAAATTGGTCGAGCGTCAGACAGAGAAATTAAGTCAATAAGCAGATCATTATTTCTGTGTTATGGGCATTGTTAAAATTCTACAAATTGTGTCTCAGTGATTGTGAAATAAAACATTAAAACTAGCTTTTTTTAATTGTTAAAAGTGAAATTGAAAGTGAAAGTCTACCCATTTATTTATCTATCATTCTGTCGTATTCTGTCTAATGTTCTATCGTTCTATTTATCGTTTTGCCAGTCTGTCCAGCGTCATTTCTAACCGTCATTCTATCTTTCTATTCGTCGTTCTTATTCTATCTATAGTTCTGTCCATTTTTCTATGAAACATTGAGTTAGAGATTTAATTCTCTCTCTCTTTCATTGTGTGTATCATTCTGTTTATCGGTCTATCCTTCTATCCATGTGTTTTGTTGGATCGGCCTACCTAGCATTTTATACAGCATGTCTATCCGCCGCTCTGTCATTCTTTCTATTTACGGTTATATCCATCATTCTGTCAAGCGTACTTTCATTCCGTCTTTCTTTGCACATCTTTTATTATGTATCATTCTATCTGTCTATTGTTCTATCATTTATATAATTCTCTCCTTCTGTTGTTCGAGCAATCCTTCATTGTTTATTTTTTTGTTTATCATTTTAGCTATCTGGCACCGCGTCTTTTTTCTGTCTGTTGTTCTGTCACTCTGTCTGTCCATCATTCTAGCGATGTTTATTCTATAATTCTGTCTTTCTGTTTTTGCTCTATCATTCTGTCTGTCCATTTTCTGTTGATCTTTCTACCTTTTCTCTGTGTATGTGTATGTATCATTTCATCAGTTTTTACACAAACTTTGATTTTAAAATGTTCATTTTCGTTTCGTTCATTTCATTTCTACGTCCTGCGTTGCAGTTCTGCTCCCTGTTTACTCCCTCAATTCGTATGCAGACTAAAATACATAAAATAAATGTAAGATTTGTAGCATTGCAAGTTACACTGTAACTGATTCCGTCTCAAAAGTAAAGCCTAGTTAGCATCTGGCTAGTTAGAAATGTTCCTGTTCCTATACCTGACCATGAATTTGATTGTGTTTAACATTGCTTGAAACGTTATAGTAATAAAACGGCGTGTTTTTAACACACTTGTACAGCTCTATAATGGATTTGTACGTCCTCACCATTGACGTAGAGAAGTGCCATATAAGAGGTTAATCCTTCGCTTTGTGGTGGAACTCGTCGCTCGGAGCGGGTCAGAAGGTCATGGCCGCGTCTCTTTTACATGCAGAGAGCCTCAAAAAGCGGAGGAGGACTCGTGTTAATGGAGCCGAGCCATTATGTAGCCGATAGTGTCAGGGCTGTTATATGGGCCTGTGCTTACACAGCAGATGGGTTCAATTCAATCGGTGCTTCAAACACAACATAATGAGGAGTTCAGGAGGTTTTCTCGCCGTTTGTGTTTGTTTGCAAAGGTGTTGATTGAACTCATTTAAAAGCAGCTTTGTAGCGCTGTCCTCCTAATCGTGGTTTCTGTGCTATTGAGACGTTGCTTTTACATGGAAGTTGAGAGGGCACATCCTCCATATCTATGGTTTAGTCTTAAGACAAGACCTCGGGTGAACTCACCTCCTCTCTTCTTTTGATCTGTTCAAATGGGTAATGCTAAAGCTCACTTGTTTCGATTCTGCCGGAGACTTGAAGGACTAGGACGAGCACTACAGGATTCTTCAGGCTTGTAAAAGCGCTTTTTATTTAATATATTTACTCTCAGGACTGGTATCGATCCCCTAAATATAACATTACCCTCATCTCATCGTCCTTGTTATGTTGACCTCAGGTAGTGATTGCCTACTACAATGCTCGGTTCTCTAGCAGAGAAGACTTATTGAAATTCTTGGAAGCTATCAGACAATCTACTTTATGTCTTGGCTTTTGTTAATTAGGTTCAGGCACTTGGGAACAGTCAAAGTGCGGCGAAAAACTCGTAAAACTCTTCTCTAAGTGCTTGTCATACTCTGCTTTGGTGGTATGTACATCTAAGCTCGTTATTTTGTTTATTAAGATCACTGTTTGCGTGCGTAGCGTGTTTCCTGAGCGTATATCAGTTCAGAGGGAAATTTATCGTAGTCCAATTAGCAGTTTTTTTTTGTACTGGAAATTATTACATTTTATCCAAGCAAGATGACTTCTTCGCGGGTTACAATTTCTAGAATGCAGTATTATGATTGATCAAGAACTTTTGAAGGAATTGTTCATGCAGAAATGAAAAGCACATCGTTATTTGGTCATCCTCATGTTGTTCCCTACCTGTGATAAGGTATTTTTGGGGGGGGAAATACTTTCATGTACACACAAAAAAAATGGTATAAGCAGTTTTTGCTCAGAAATGGCAAATAATTTTAGCGTGAAAATTTACAGTAATGTTTTTTCTAACTAAATTCATAGCAAATTCTATGTTGTTGTGTTTTACTTTTGGCTGACAATACCAGAACCTTTATTTTAAGGCAATAAATACAGTGAATTAAGCATAACATCTATTACGAAAACAGAAATAGTATTTTCATGTAAAACATACACCAAGCAAAAAGCTGTTGTTTTTTTTAACCCCATTGACAAAAAAAAATGTTTTTCATGAAACCCAACGCAGTCAAACACCGAAGTCACGTGACTTTCATCGGACCTCAGGAAAAGCCTCGTTCTTCATCCGATCCCGACACACTATGAACACAAACTGCATTTTGTTATCATTCGTGTTATAATTTAATTGATGAAGTTGGCGACATCTTGGGGGCTTCAGAGGCGATGTGTTCATACGCCTGCAGCCATTAAAGAGCAGTAATTATGCAACAGCCAAGCCGTGTTCAATAACCCATGCAGGAGCCTGACAGTGGCTGTTGTCTCTTAATTAGGAATTTGAATCCTTAATGCACGTATTTAAAGACAAATAATTAGACAGATATTTCCTCCCTCTCCTCTCCTGCGCTGACATGTGCTCGTAACTACGGGCCGACCCCGGCGTATCTGCTGCGGCGGGGGGGCCGCAGGAAGAGAATGAACACGTGAAGCTCGTTTCATCTGCATATTACAAAGGAATTAGCGCGGCAAGGCGTCCGCGCCGGTAACTAGGCCAGCGACGCTTTCTAGAGCTCCTCTTCATTAGAATATCTGAACTGTTATAAATACGGTTCAGATTACGTTATTGTCTCGTTATCTTCTCTTTGCTTTGCGCACTAATGAGTGGGACAGGGCAGCTAAACGAGCGAGTTCCGTTTACATTATTTGGAATGTGCTTTAATAATGCTCATTAGGCTGTTCCCTTTTTTGTTACTCTGCCGCTTTAATTAGATTTCTTTGCCCCCCCCACGCCTCTAATAAGGGCATTCGTGGCTGATAATGCCTGTAATGTATTTGTTACTACAAGATGAGACAAGAAGAAAAAGAAGTGAGATTATTTCTCTTTTTAAGTACCTTTTAATAGAAGGAGGCTTAATTGGGGCTTGTTTGGTTTTCTCTTTTCTTTCATTTCTAATGAGTAATACGCTACTGCTCTAGTTTTATCCGTGTTCAGAAAGCCTGTTTAGTTAGGTTTCGTTTAGGCTGTTTGTAGGCCATTTTTTTCTGCAAGATTCTGCAGATAATCCCATTAAGAATTAATTTTAACATTTTATCTAATTTAATTTAATAAAGTTTTACACATTTTTTATTATTATTATTATTGTCATTATTTTATAGACTTTCTCATTTAAAAGTATTCAAATTTTTATTACTTTTTATTATTGTTGAAAAAAGTAATCTTAAAATAAAAAGCAATGCTATCCTATTAAATATTTTTTTCTAAGGAGCACGGGTATATATTTTTTTTTTTTTTAGCAATAGACAACAATATATAGTATGGGTCAAAATGAACCGTACATCAACGGAAATCTTATCTATACATATAGGGTATGTATAAATCTCAAAAAAGTGAGCCTTATGACTGCTTTTGTGGTCCAGGGATACATTTAGGAAAGTCTAGAGATGATGTATGATTTAGTATGGATTCATATCTGAATTCATATCGGCCTTCTCTGCCAGCTTGGATTGTCCTCATACATGAAACGGCCTCATTTCATCCCAAATGATCGCTGTAGCATTATACTGGCCTGGCACCCATATGTCTGCTTTAACCGATGCGTTCGGGTCCTGACCTGATAGAAGGAGCAGGGAGAATGAAGAACGAGACACTCACAGACAGAAATCAATGGCAGTTGTCAATGAAGTCCAAGGTCATCGTGCCCCCCTGAACCAATAGATTGGGAGCACCCTTTCGGCTAAAGTACTTGACAGAGCATTTGACATCTCCTCCTCAGCAGTGATGGACTGAACATTATCTTTTTTCCATGGCTTTTTTGGTTTCATGTTACTTTTAGCCAGGTAATAGTGATGTATCTTCAGCTGATATTGGCTGTGTTTGTAACATTTGTTTAAAGGCATGTTTCTCCCTAAATAAAAATTCACTTATCATTTCCTTAGCCTTATGTTGTTTTAAACCTCTGTGATTGTCTGTCTTTTGTGGAACACAGAGAAAGATTCCACAGAAGAAAGACAATTTTTGGATATTTCGTAGTATTTAGTTAGTATTTTATTTGTTTTTTGTGTGTGTGTGTATGTTCATCTACACCAGACTCTGTCATCCTTGTCTTTATGGACCTTGCTTTGGGCACTGGCGCACAGTCATGTTGGAAGAGGAAGGGGCCAGCTTCAAACTGTTCCAGTTGGGAGCACGGAATTGTCCAAAATGTCTTGGTATGCTGAAACATTCAGAGTTCCTTTCACTGGAACTACTCCACACCATAATCCCCCTTCCAACAAACTTTACAGTTGGCACAATACAGTCAGACAAGTACCGTTCTCCTGGCAAACGCCAAACCCAGACTCATCCTTCAGATCACCAGATAGAGAAGAGCGATTCATCACTCAAGAGAACACGTCGCTAGTGCTTTAGAGTCCAGTGATGGCATACTTTCCATGAAGTTCTCTGCGCACTGTTCTTGAGATAATCTGAAGGCCACATGAAGTTTGGAGGTCTGTAGCGATTGACTCGACGGAAAGTTGGCGGCCTCTTCGCAATATTTACCTCCGTCAGTTTATGTGATCTACCAAACGCTTCCACGTTCTTATAATACAGCTGACTGTTGACTGGAATATTTAGGAGCGAGAAGAAGAAAAAAAAAAAATACACACCACACATTATGTATGTATATGTGGTGTGTGTGTGTTTCTAAATTATTATTTCAGCTCACAGTATAAAAATCTAAATATTGGTTCTTTTTTTTTTAAATGAGACATGAGTTTATCAGACTTTTCTTGCGATGGATTTTGTTAAATATTAGATCTTTAATTCTTTAATATATTTCATAAGAACGGGGATCTAAAACGTAATCAGATGAGGACATTTAAGGCTTGCATACGGCACAATTATCATAAATAATGATTGAATAAATGAGCGTGCACATGCTGGGATTTTTCAGCTTCAGCTTTTAATATGAGAAGCTTTACAGGATATCCCACAAGCCCTGCTGTGAATAAACACACATCCTGTACTCTGACTGACTGTTTTGCCTGAAACTGTTTATCAAATCACCTCTAAACTCCTGAGAGGGTGGGAGAGCTAAAAAGGAGGAGTCAGTGTCTCTCTCTCTCTCTCTCTCTCTCTCTCTCTGGCCTTGTAGTCTCAACCCTCTTAAAATCTGTCGTCAGAAGTAGAGTTTAAAGGATGTGCTCCTCTACCCCCCTCTGTGGTTGTCACGGGTGATGGGTGACATGGGCGTCTTGGCGGCTGCCACCACTGTTTACATAATTTCGACATGGCCGCAGGGAAAAAGAGAGTACGGCTGCAACGATCTTCACTTCACACTCCTCCAATTAGAAAGGCCCCTGCTCCGCCGCTTAGCACGGCTCTCGGGGATGGGAATATTCCAGCTTAACTTTTCAGCCCGCGTGGGAGTCACCAAAGAAAGATGCTGCGGTGGAGTTGAGAGGACGTTTAAGACAGACTAAACATGCCCCAGTTTATCTGACAACATCTGAAATGGTGGACGTGACTTGAAATTTGGCGCCAGAAATGCTGAGAATGTTTTGTGAGCGCCGAAATGTATTTTTGTGAAATGTCTTACTGTGATGAATTTGTAGTTGAAGTTAAACCAAAAAAAGGAAAATACTGCTTTTTTTTTATAAAATGACTTTCCTTTTTCACTAACATCACCTACACCCCATGGCCAATGGAAAACGTTAACCCATACATCCATTTTTAATGATTAAAACCAATTCCCACTAGAGAAGATACAATCGTGTTATCATCATTATTGAATTTCTCTAAATACAGGAATGTATGATATATACAAGTTATTTACTTTTAACATACTATACATTACAGGTATCATCCATACAGTGTATATGTGATGTCCAAATTATTAATAAATAAATGATTTATTTATTTATTAATAATTATGTCCACTGTTTTTTTTGACATTATTCACATGATTCTTTGAAATGCTAATATTTCAATGACACCATTACAAATTTAATTTTATAAAATTTATACTGATGCTTAAATATAATATTATAGTATCGCTTTGTTTCTAATTATATATACTTTTTGTTTACAATATATTATAGCATATAATTAACATCAGTGCATAACATGAATGTAATCATTGGCTTTTCTGTATTAGCCAAAAATGTATTTTTGTTTCCAATTAATATCAAATTATAAAGTAAAATGGTAATAAGCACTGTCACTTTATTTATTTAATTGTTTTTGTTATATCTATTTCCTTTTTGTCTGTATTTTTATTTTGAATATAATTGATCAAGCTTCTAGCATTAAATAAATGACTCTCATTACGCTTAATGAATGCATATGATATTTAGTTTCATGGTTTTTGCCGTAATGCATATTTGATTGCTACATTAATTGCCTGCATACACCTGTGTAATGCTAATGCGCTCCCTCCAAAACTTTTCAAGTTCCACTGCAATCAAAGTACAGAAAACTGTAGAGAATCGTATTCCCAATTGTGACGATACCACAGAGTCGAACTTTTTCTGAGAGCCTTCTCATTTGAAAGAGGCCTTTGATGTCTCTAGTCGCTGGAGTTCTGCTTAAGTGAACTGTAATCTCTGGCATTAAGACTCGCTCTATCTTTATCTCCATTCCTGAAACATGAAATGAATTACCACCAAATTTTCTCCTCTCTCAATTTGGCCCTCACCTTGCAACAGGGGTCATTTCCTTAATTGGGCCCTTGATTTGCCCAGCCATTTATAACCTTTTTCTGTCATCGGTGGAGAATAGCACAATAATCAATATGAATTTTTTTGCGAACATTAGGCGAACGTAAAGTTTGACCCCAAGCATTAGTTGATGTGACCCGGACAGAAGGAAGTTCATTCTCAATTTTCTGTCTGTATTTTTACATCCTCCTTTAAATCCTCATCCTCATTGTGCTGCTAAAATAGCACAAAATCTGTTCCGGAGAAAGCAGAAATGCGGCACATTAGTGTAATTTTGTAGGCTGAATGGCCCTTTATTCCTTCTCAAAAAGAAAAGCTTTTTTTTCTTAAACGCATCTTAATGCGAGTGAAGTCGTCTTGCGTTGACAGCGCTTGTCCGACCTGCTTACCCTGACACGCCGAGATCGGTTTTCTCTCGTGCTTTAAGGGTGTATTTATAGAACCGTTGCATTAAGCCTGTGCCGTGTTTTGTTTATTTGTTGCTTTTTTAGGTACAAGCATTTCTTGAGGGACTTGACAGAGAACACCGGTCCAGACAACCCGGAGTTTCAGCAGCTTTCAAGTAAGAGGCACCGCCGTCTCGCAATTCGACAAACACTCTCTTATCCTGTTAGCGCTCTGTGACAAAAATGTTGATGGGTTTAGCCTGTCTAGATGTGTTTTTTTTTATTTATCTGTTTATTGTCAGGATCTGTATCAAGCTGCGGAATCACATTCACCCAAAGTCACACTTGTTATGCTTGTCAAATTTGCTTTCCACTCTAGTTTGTCACTTACAGAGCAACCTAAAAAGAGATCACTCAACGTGTTTGTGATGATGAGGTGCTTTGCGGAGATAAGCATTGCGGAGGATACCATGGCCTGTTGAAGAAGGTGCAAACGCTGAAATCGTTTCATACGGTGCCAAAACAAACCCGCGTCTTAAAGGGAAAAAAGTTTTTTAAGCTGGCAGCCGAAAAGACAGCCTCCCTTGTCTTTGTTAGGGTGACAAAGAACAACTCTGGGCCCCAGTTGTAGCGCTCACGTGTTGTTATTGTCACCGGGTGGCTTTGCTCGCCGAGGATGAAAGTACGGCAAAGCTTAACGTGAGTCTAAATTCTCGATGTGGATTTTGACATAATTAATAGGGACCAGATCAGAGGATATCAACCATGCAAAATATAAATAAATAAAATCTCCGGCATCAACAGAAGCCCCGATAATGACTCATTTCTATCGTCAAATAAACAGCAAATCCGACTTAAGAGCCAGTGTACACAAGGAATTATTTATGTGTATCAATTAAAATCTCATTGGTTGCTTGCTGCTTTTGCTTACAAATTAAAACAGCCCCTGATTCTAAGATGAAGGTACATATCCAGATTTGCCCCTCCATTGCCTCTTCCTCTTCTCATTAGAGCTGCTTTTTAAGCTCACCAGCTTTTTTTTTTTTTTTTTTTTTGGAGAGGAAGAGAGAGAAATAAAAAAAAGTTTCCTCAATCGGCCTGGGCATATTATAAAGGGAATTATTTAAAAACAACCCCAGACAAATTATATTGTATCTGATTAAGCAAACTAGCAGTGAAACTCACAAGAGGCTTTGTTGTTGTTTTTCAGTTTTCTTTTTGTGTGTTGATTTTTTTATTTATTTATTTTTTTTCCCTCCCACCCCTCCTCCCCATTTATTGCTCTTTTTATTTTTCTCGTCACACATGCTCACATATGCAGAGGAACGCCACTGTTTTAATTATCATAATTGCGATGTTCGCCAATCGTGTACGTTTTGGAGCGCTAACTTCTGCATTTCCCTACAGCCAAGTATCTCCTCAACTCGTTGGCGGAGACTGTCAAAGGTTAATTAAAAAAAGTTAACACTCGAGAACTCCTCGGACCGAGTTCTGTTTAAACATACTGAATGTCTAAAATAAAAAGACAGAGAGAAAGTGTTCGTAGAATGTGGAATGAGATGGTATTAATAATGCATCAGCCGTAGCTCTGTTGAAACACAATTATAGAGAGGGTTTTCTTAAAAGGGAAGGACTGAGAGACGTACAGAGAGAGGCCCAGTCATCTCTAAACAGTCACTTTGTTTGGTTTTTGCTTGTAATTGTTCTAAAGATAAGCGACTCAATTAGGCTGTGATTATTTTACTATGAGGCAAACGCCCCGAGCGCTGTGTTCATTGTCTGAATTGTTAGAGTCAATAAGACCAAAGCTGGGTTTAAAATTAGTATCCATCTGCTTGTTTGTGTTTCTTTTTTCTTCTTAATGAGTTGATGATGTCTACATTAGTTAATGAATTCCAGGCACGGTAATTGGCGAAATGTTTTCTCCTAAAATTTTAGTTGCAAACTAAAAAAGTACCATCTGAAACTCTGAAAACGAGTTCACTCTGCATTATTTAGATCACGTTTTGACGCTTTTATGTTGCACAGCTTGCTTCCAATAAACCAATGAACCACAGAAATCTGTTTTGTACTGAAATCGTGTTTATCAGGCGGACAGAAATACAAAAGTTTTAGATGAAGTATGTAGGCCTTGTGCTTTTGATGGCTAGCACAACATCCTGTGGCAAGGTCTTCACCCAATCAGCGATGTTTGGATGTGTTAATGCACCCTCATCTTTCTCCAGGGGGTTGATGGTGAAATCAAACATTGTGTAGAGGCCAAAAACAAACTGTTATTATCATATGCAATAATGCAGTCTGCATAATGCATGAACGCCTATGGGTGTGCACTTATTAGTGTGTCACGCTGTTGTATTACTCGTTTGACGCTCATAATAAGTTCAAAATTGCATAAATAGGTCACACTCTTGTTCATATTACTGTATGTGTACTTTTTTGTGGAACCATCAAATTATACAGTTATGGTAATGATTTAACGCTCTGCAAAGAAGTGCATATATTGTTATTATTTACAATAAATCATAGATTTGCATTAGATGCCATCAGTATTAAAAAAAAAAAAATTATGCATTTGAACATTTTCATTACTTAATGTTTCTGAACAAACACTAGAACTAATGGCAAACACACAAGACTAAAGCTTGTCACTTTTTTATGTCAAAAGATGCTTTGAAATCTGGTTTCAGGTGTCCCGACTAATCTGAGAGATGAAATAAGTGCATTACGAATTTTTAAAATAGCAATTCCTCCGAGCACATAAGTTATCTCATAATTGATGCATCTAATCCGTAATTAGTCATGTGAAGTGTTTACCAAAATGAGAAAAACCTGTGTCTTTAAATGTATGCAGTGTGATGTGCTTCTGTTTTCCGATGTGTGCTTGGCATAAGGAAGAATTTTAGTGGTTAGTTTGTTGCGCTCGCAGAGTTTGGTTATGTGTCCATTCAGTGTCTTCTGCTGTTTAATGCCATGTGCCCTTTCGGTGCAGAGGCAGTGAAAGCCATCTCAGAGGTCGCCCAGCGGATCCAGGACAACGCTCGCAGCTATGAGAACCACCTGCAGCTGCGCAGAGTCCAGAAACAACTGAAGGGCCGAAAGACCAGAATCCTGACTCCAGGTTAGAGACTGTGATCTTCCATTCTTTTTATCTCCTAGAGCTCCGTGGAGAGCCAGAGAGTTAAGCGGATGAAGGAGGTCAGGTGGAAGAGTGTGGAAAAGTAGTCTTGTTTAAAAGAAACCCAGCTGTGTGCCCATAATCAATAGAGGCGATAGCAGGCGGTTTTGTTTTCGCCAGCCACAATCGCAGTCTCCGATGAGAGAATTAACTGAATTTATCGACAAGTTCTCACCGCTAATTGGTAATGGAAGGGAAGTGTGCCTAAAGTCAGTTCTTTCCATCTTTCTTCTCTTGTGCTACTTGTGGAGTGGAGGTCCTTTCTTCCTCCTTATTTATCCCAAGGGAGAATGCCCACGTGTGAAACAAAAGAGAAGGAGATGGAGAAGGGAGGGGGAGAGAGAGAAAAAGACAGAGAGGGCCTTGTCGTGAATGCCTTGGCCTGCCAATCTCCCCCAGGACCAATTAGCGCCTCTCCTCATCTTGTGGGCCGGCAGATAAAAAGGAAGCTGGGAGAAAGGGAGCGAGAGAGAGTGTGTGTGTGCACAAAGGTGGTTGGGAGGCTGGCGATGAATACCCAACGAGCACTGGGCTCATTTCACACAGCGCCGGATGTAGGAAGAGTGTAAAAAAACCCTCTCATCCTGTTTTTCCAGGACTCTAGAATTCTACCGAGGTCCCTTCACTTGTCCAATAAGGCTTCTTTTCTTCCACTTGCACTTTTTCTGACTTCAGACGGCCGAACCGAACCAGGCCATCCCAGCTTATCTCTCCCAACCCCTCCGTTTCCTCAGATGTGCCCTAACGAAAGTGATGCTTGACAGATGAGAGGCTTCGGAGCCCCTGAACAATATTAAGTGGCCGGCTTGGAGATAAGGGCAGTGTAATTCTCAGACGCAAAGCTTGAATCAATGGGACATTGATACGGCAGACAGACTGTCTGTTTCCTTGGAGTGCTCGGCAGGACGTTGCCGCCACCACAGCTTTCCAAGGGCCAACCCGAAACTCTCTGGCCTACAGAGCTTAATAGAAAGACGAAGTGAGGAAGACAAGACCATTGCATGCCCTTTGGATGACTCTATATAACCCCCCCCAATGGTCAGTGCAGATCTATATTGCTTTAAACACACCACCAACCAGTACAATCATCAGCTAACAGGTTGAAAGTGTGAAAATGCATACCCAAGGGGAAATAAAGCTACATTCAAATATCTGTGCCATTGAAAGGGATAGTTCACCCAAAATAATAAAAAATCTGTCGTTACTCACCCTCCTGTCATCCCAAACCTGTAAGATCTTTGTTCATCCTCGGAACACAAATTAAGAACTTTTTTATGCATTCTGAGAGCTCTCTGACTCTACCATAGAAACCAAGGATTCTATCATGATCAAGGCTTAGAAACATAACAAGGAGATTGTTAAAATAATCCATGTGACATCAGTGGCTCAACCTTAACTTCACAAAGCTATGAGAACACTTTAATGGATGGAAACAAAACTAATGGCCTTATTCAAGAATTTGGTGTCCTATTTGTCACCCTATAGCACCATTTTAGAGAATATCCACTTACATTAACAACATGGTAGACAAATTCTTTTTTTGTAAACGCTTTAATGCAGATTAGTTATTAGATCAGTTAACTTGTATTACACTGGTAAGTCAGTTGTCTCTTTAATGCCAAATATCTGTTATTACAATTACATGATTCTGACTTGGATTCAGATGTTAACGTAAAAATTACAACTTCTTTACTTAGAATGTTCTTTGCATCCAATAATTCCGACATGATGAAATTGCACCACAAATATAGAAGACAGATTACTCTTACTTGCGGCACTATGTAATTGTAAAGCTTGCATTTCCTGCATAGTAGTATATGAGTCGCAATTGTTCGTACAATTGAGTCACCTGAATCAGAACAAAACTTTAAAAAGAGGGCTCCTGGGCTTTGAATACTGTAGATGAACACCTGAATCCCCTTTTAACTGACATGAAAGGGTAACCTATCCAACAAAGCCTTCTCAAAATTAACAATGATCTGACTTGCCATTCCATCACTTTCAAATCGAGAAATGCTTTTATGTGTCTCTGGGTCTTTGGCTTGGTCACATCAGGAGGACCCCGGCCGCTTTGTAGTGCAACCTTTAGCACCCTGCAAACCACTAGGTCCTTTGTAGCTGGGCAGAGGTGCTCTTTGACAGGAAAAGTTGAAAGCGTTCAACATGAAGAGGGGGATCTCCAAGTTCCTGCTCTTTGAACTGAGCCGATGAAGCCTTCCTTGGATATGTCAGTCCACACCAGTGACGGGTATTTGAGGCATACAGATTCACATTAAACAGAAGCGGGGGTTCTTTACCGTTATACCTGTGGACAACTTGATGTTTTTGGCACTGGGTGTCTTGTTATTGAGTTTGCACACTTGTTAGTATTGTGGATGTGCAACCGAAATCGTCAGACATGACTATTCTGCGTGATCCAGATAGAACTTGACCATGCAAATGCATGTTACCAATTTAAAGAAGCCAAAGAAACCATTAAATCCAATCTGCACATGTCGCCCTGGAGTATCACAGAATGTGTCTTCGTTGTTGCCTCATATTAAACCTGTGGCATTTTTAAAAAGCGGTTTGACCCCTACTTGACCCCTCTGCTAATCATAGAGTGCTTGTCTGTCGCTCAGAGCATCCATTTTGAGCTCCGCGCTCTTGCTATCGCCAGAGCTGCAATCACAAGGTTCACTGGGGCAATTAAGGAATCAGTAGCAGGAATGAAATTTCATCTTATCTATCCAAATGTCAGCATCTAATTTAGTTTCCATCATGCAACTGCCAATCACTGAGAAGGGAGATTGGTTGTCTCTTTTCCGTCTCAAGTCATGTAAACCTTCGGCTTTTTATTCTCTGCTTGAAATTGACTTTTTAGGTAGACAATAGGTAAGTCCTTCATCCATTTCCCTGTTATCTCTTCTCGTCGTAGGGAGGTGGTACATTCGGGAAGGCTGGCTAAAGACAGTGCCCCCTAAAGGCACGGAGGCAAAACCCAAGATGTTTTACCTGTTCTCTGACATCCTGCTCCAGGCCAAACCATGCAGTCCTATACATCCTACCAATGGGGATAAGTTTGTCTGTCAGCGAATCTACCCATTAAAGGAGTGCACAGTGGATAAAGTCTTCGGCCACACCAAAAGCCAGGGGGGCCTTATTAGTGTAAGTTAAAACAGCTATGTTTGCAGATGGATTTATTCTTGATTATAATTCAGTTCACATATTTTGGTATGATTCATGCATGCTTATGATTGTCTTTGAATGGGAATTTGAGTGAACTTAAAATGGTTGAATGCACAGTACATTGGCTATTATTAGTTATTGATTTTTAGATTCTTTAATCGATTCATCAAATTTTCATTGGCGGATCAATGCATTCTTACAGCCCCAAGTATACATTTTTTGTAGTATAACACTCTTTTATCCATTAAAATTCCTCATAGACACTCTTCAAATCCATCAAATATATTTGAACCGTATTTCCCTCCCCACACTTATTGTTCTCAGAATGACTTGATCTGCAAGTTAGCAAAAATTATCAATTTATCATTCTCCTCCTTGTGCTAATTACTCAAGTTTCCTCATAAGGCTTCAAGTTTTAATGTCTCCACATGGCTTGATCTCTTTCCAGGTCTCTGTGCTGCCGCTGTGTGACAAATTATGTCTAAACGATCGCCGCACTCTCATGAAACATTCAGACGAATGTATCGTACACTGCAAAGCTTCCTTGTGATTTAGTTGGTTATACAATAGCATAAAATGATACAAAACTACATAAATACAATCTAAAGATGTAGAGGGATGTAATGCTTTACAGCACTGCGTTTGGCATTTCGTAAGATTTAAGGGCGCCGGTGGTCCCAGAATTACCGTTACTTGTCATGTTGCAGGTATGCTTTTTTTGGCACATGCAATAGACCTAAAAGGCCACCTGCTCTGAAGAAGTGTGGGAAGGCGCTCGCATCACTCCATCAGCTTAAATCACAGATCCATCTCTTCCGCTCGGCCGTCGAATGCATCTTCCCGAAACCCTGTCAGTGCTCCGCACCCCTCTCCTCTCCTCCGCCCGGGCCGTGGCTGCATATTATCTAATGGCTAGAAATGGCATTTCATTAGCCTGTTATCCCACAGAGGCCTCAAATGCATACTCAATAGCATTAGGTGTAATTTCTCATAAGGACACATTATTGATCCCGGTTCCACCCGCCTCCCACCTGGACCGAAGGGGAAAGAGGCTGTCAGCACTCTCTGGCCCCTCCCCGGCCAGGCCGTGAAGAATTAAAGCCAAATTAAATTTGACAGCTGGAAATGCCATGGCAATCTATATGCAAAGTTTGAAAGTAGTAGTAGTAGAGGAAAATGCGCTATGAAAATTTTGGCTCCCTCTCCCCTATCCATTTGTCTAGATGAGAGAGTGTTTGTATACGGATAATTTCTTCCCTCCTTTTCTCTTTCTCTCGCATTTCCCATCTTCGCTTCCCCCTCCCTTTTGGTCTCTCCATCTTCCTCTCGCGGCTCCCCGTCTTTCTTCCTCCACCTCCTTGAATATTATTCTGCATCCATGACCGATTCCCTTTGATGTATAAATAATCAAGTGAAATTATGTGCGTCGAAGAGGCTCCGTGCTCCGCCGTTCGTATTATACAAAGTAATTTCTACCTAAGAGGGTCAGATTTCCTGACAAATCCCTAATTACCGCATCGCAATAGAAGTGGAATCTATTTGTGCATAAATCAGGCCACCCGTCCCCCCATGCGGCGGACCCCTAATATCGAGCTCCGCTATGCCTCGCTCGCTGAACTCGGTAATTAGATAATACTTTTGATGATGGTACATTTGAAATCTTAATCTATTTAATACCTAATGAGAAACAAGCGCAGCAGCACAATCCCCCCTTCCCCAGCCTCCTTAAAATATAACCGGAGCATCATTACTTTTTACCAGGTGTCCATTAAAGACCCGGCTCCGCTCGTCATTACGATTCCGTCCCCAGTCGTAATAAAGATTAGGCCTGATTATTGATATGCTGTCGGTAACTGCTGCCGTTTCCTCTACTCCGGCGGCCTCAGGTAAATGTGAAAGGTCATTTAATATTTTCAAGGCCCCAATTATAATCCACTCTAATGGGTCCCCATTGTAATTATTCCGAGGATAAAGCCTCTGCCTTTGTTTGGGGTTGGATGGTTCCCGTTGTCTTGTTTGACATGTGTAATCTAGCAGTAAAGTCTCCTCAGTGCGGATGAGTGATGGTAATTGCTGTTGACTCAAGGATGAGCCATCTGACGGGAGGCGGAGAACGTGGGCCGAGCTCAGAAAACTTGTCCTCCAAGTGCAGATCATTGCCAAATTAGCAGCTGAGAGCATCAACTGGCACATCTGTGCGCCTTTGGGCTCGAGCGGAGAACGTGTTGCTTCCTCTGCAGCTCCTTCATGGTTCTCGTTTTCGTGACCTATTTTGCATCAGATTGAAAAGCGAATGATTAAACGCATTAAATGATCTACTAATGTTATTGAGGATGTTCTTTAATGTTTTGTGAGGTGAATTAAGTTATCTCACCTTCAGTGCTGTGTGTTAAAATTCTTGTTCTTTCATCTTAAGGCCAGTTAAACCTTTAAAATGTCTAATTGCCGACTGTTCGTCCTTTACATCCATAAGCTATATCCCTGAAGAACCGTAGTCAGTACTGTGAATCATAAGATCACAAATGTTGGATTTTGGAGACAGTGGTCCATGTAAACGCTCAAGGCAATGCTAACAAACTAGTTCATGGACGCCCTCTAGTGATCCAATAGAATTATGTGCACAACTAAATATATGTTGTTGTTTTTTAAAGATGTTTTTACCATTTTCAAGAGACATTTTAATAAAAAGCAATATAATCTCATTACACCTTAAACATATGTGAGTGTACATGTTGCAATAATTTTTTTACACATACACACGCACACAATTTTTTAAAAATAATTAAAATGTGTACACTCATGTTAACTGTGTGTGTGTATTTTAAACCTTTCGTCCTGCGTGTTTGTTGACTTGCCTTTCATATGGTTGACAAACATTTATTAAGACATTGAACATCACGTTCTGTTAAAATACATAATTCCGACTATTAAAAATATTTGCTATTCTTTTAATTAAAGTTTTTTTTTTCATTATAGTATTATGACTTACCTGATATTGTGCAGCCAAAAAAACCCTTTTTTTAATATATATATTTTTAATTCTGAAATTAAAAGCATGGTCATCATAACAGTTTTGAGCATTTTGAATGCATTTCTCGAAAAATGATTAAATGATATGATTATCTTTCATTGATCTTTATGCCTAAGAGACAAATGTTGGATTAGTCGACTAATGGTACACTGCTTTTCAGTGTCCTTCACCGGTTTCTATCATACATAAACTCTCAGTCTCTTCTTCTAACCGAATATGTTCTCTCTTCTAGTTGACCTTCGCCAGGGCCAAACTGCTTCTAATGTCTGATGATCAGAGGGATATTAATGATTGGTACCGTAGCCTCTGCTTGGCTATTGGGTAAGTCTTTCTGTCCACATGGGCATGCTCAAAAATCAGCTCCTAAAAAGCTAAAGTTTTTAGGTTACCAGCCACCCATGTCACCCCACCCAGGTTTTGAAGTTAAAACATCAACACAGCTCATAATCATCAGCCTTTTACGCTGTAGTCAGTGTTAGCATAACATCAGTCCCCTTTACTCTCTCTCAGGACCTGAGGGCAGGGTGATGGTTGACATGGGGCGAGCTCGTCACAGGGGAAACTCTCAACTCTCAAGGCTAGGCTAATTAGTTTAGCACTGTCTGAGTGATTGGGAGGTGCACACTGTCACCTTGTGCTAACTTCATAGTGGGGAGCTCCTCACATGTGGCCTTCTGCCCAACCTACAGGCCCAGGGGAGCACAATTAGACACCAAACTGGACAGGTTGTGGTGGCTGAGGTCAGAGGTGATAGCTACTGTATGAGGGGGAACACTATGTGTGTGAGAAAAAGAAAGTCCAGTTGCTGTCCTACAACAAGTTTTTTTATTTAGTTTTTTTTTTTTTTGAAATTCTGTAATCAGTATTTTGATAATTGAGTATTTTTGTGTAAGTCCTAAACTTTAATAATAATAATAAAATGATCATTATTATTATTTTAATATTAAATCCATTCAAATAGCTTTTATGTGCATATTGAAATTTTTTTAAATACATGTTTATTCTTTTTGTTTTGATTTTAATGAAACTTTCTATATTATCAAGACACAGACAAGCTGCCTTACAAAAATTGTAAATTATTTTTAATTCAGAAAATTACATAGAACAGGTGCATTCAAGTCATTGCATTAATAATGTGAATTGTTTATTTAAATGCATGATGCTTTGACCGATGCAGATACAGATGTATGTTCGGTATACATATAAATTATTCGTTTTGTCCTCATTTTATTTTATTTCCATTTTCCGTGCTCTCTCTGACCTGTGTAATTAAACGGGTCATTTTTTATTACTTTGCTTCACTCATTTATTGCTCACAGGTTCAATATAATTTTTAGACATCCAATACTAGGTTTAGGTGCACAAAACAATCTGCACTGGAACATGGTGCATAAACTGTTAAGATTGGACTGAAGAAATCAGAGACCATCTTAAATATAAACCTAAACTCGAGATATGTGGTGCAGAGCGGTAGGTGCTACACAGTTTAAGTCTTTCTGAGTTGCGAAAGATTAAACATTGTTTGCTGACTCAGTTGTTCACGTTTATGTTTAACAGAGTCTCGTGGTACTACAGAAGATTGAAGAATATATCATTATTTGCCCCCTTAAATTGTGGGATCCATTACTCCTGTCCTTTTTAATTACCTTCATATTTGACACAAACCATGTCACCGATCCATGTCACATGACTTACAATTGCCTTTCTGATTCCGTTCGTTCCCCTCCATGATCATCTGTAATGCAAGTGTAATCGTTTCCTTTCATGAAACGCTATCAGATTCCCATTATCGATACAGTATTATGTTATTCCTATTGCTTGTGGTTGGGAAATACAATCCATGAGCTTATTTTCAGTTGTTGCATACCAGTAATCTTAATGCCACTGATTATTGACTTGAAGCAAGACCACAAACATATCGAGGCCCTTAAGGCCGTCTGAAACTTAAGAGTACATCATTCCCTCCAATTTCCTTTGCCGTACGCCTATAAATCAACATCACTAAAGCAGTGATTCAGATGATGTTTTAATTGTAATATTTGTGATGGGCTTTTTTCTCACTAGATGAATATTTTCACCCACACATATATGCAGATACACAGCAATACTAGTTGTTGGTCAGGGACTCAATCAGTTGCAATCGATGGTTTCGATGACATGAGGTGAAGGCGGCTGGAGCCTTATGACAAAACTGAGCGTCTCTCGTCGAGGCAGATCCGCTCAATTCTATGGTCAGATAGACGTCTCCTATCCAAACCAAATACTTCCCTTTCATGTCACCAGAAAAAACACACACACACACACAGATATCCTGCGCTATAGACACACTGTCTCCTGTGTTGGATCAAAAAAGACCAAGGAAATGATCTATGTGTTTTTTGTGGACTATGATTCAGAACATTTTTGAGCTACTGTGTATTTTTCCAGTTTTGATTTAGTTTCTCTTTTTCTGGATTCAAACACTTTTTCTTTCTATCTTTCAGTGATTTTGGTTCTATAGTGAATATAGGTTTTTTTTACAATTTATCTATACTTTTTTTCACTAAACAATAATGTATATAATGAGCATAATTATTTCTAAAAAAATGTTTTATCACACTTATATTTTAGCATTCATTTTAAACTTTTTAGTATGTTTTACACAATTATTATGCCACTTTCTTAACCCTACAATTCATGTCTAAATAATAATTAAAATTTTACATAAAAACCATTTTTATAACAAGTAGTGTTATTAAAAAAGAAATGGGCATATATAATTTTTCTTGTTATTTTAGCCCTACATACTGTATGCATTTTGAGGAGGAGAGTTAAGATCATTTAATATATATATACATTTTTTGGGGCTAAATTTCCCGTTCTAGTTTGTGAAAAGTAGTTAATGCTTTTTTTGGATTTCATCTCAAAACCGCAATCATGAGCTGGAACATTTTTTTATAAAATGTATAAGTATAACACGTCTCAGTGCAACACGAGCTGGAGCTTGAAGAGGTGGTCTGAGTTTGTCATCTGTATTAAAATGTCAAGATTAGCATCAGGTATGACATGAAAGAGGAGCTAATGATGTAGTTTCATACTCCAGCTTCTTGATTCCTGTTTAAATGACTGATCTTAATGTCTTCCCTGGTTCAGTTGATGACAGATGGTCTCGTTTTCCATCCCAGGCAGCTGAAGTCAAAGAATACAGTGGTGCACAGGAGAGACGAGCTGCGTAGGAAGCCGATCAGATCGGATCCAGACAGTCAGAACACTCCAGAACTGCAGCAAACACGTGGAATAAAAAGAGCCATGGTCGGTTGCTGCTGTTGCTGCTCATGTTATTAGTGAAGCAGATTATGCTTAGGGCATTCTAAAGTCTGAGGCTTTTCTTTTTTCTTTTTCTTCTATTTTTTTACTAATTTATTCATGCATTTTTAAACGATATGCATGTAATAAAATGTTTCTGTAAGTTTGAAATCCTAAAACATTTTATTTCTTGGTTCGAAGGGATAAATTTCCTAAAATCTGTGACCACATCTAGTTGTTCCAAACTTGTGAAGAGTGTGTATCTTCTGTTGAACACAAAGTAAGATATTTTAAAGAATGCTGGTAACCAGTCACTTGATTGTAGCAATAGAAGTCAATAACTGCTGTCAGCTGGTCAACAGTTGAGGGTTACCAGCAATCTGTGTGTGTGTGTGTGTGTGTGTGTGTGTGTGTGTGTGTGTGTCTGACTGTCTGTATGTATGTGGGTGTGATCATCAAAAATAAACTCTTAAAGGTTTGGAACAAAATTTTAGGTTACCTTTTTTGTTGAAATTGTAAATTTTACATCCCTGATTTTTTGACTTTTGTGCACAACTGTTCATAATCTATATTAAATATAATGAATCAAATTTAATTTAATCAACATATATATATATATATATATATATATATATATATATATATATTATATTACAATTATTTCTAGGCAACTAATCGTTTAAAAAAAAATTGTGCAATTTTATATTTAATATAAAGTCAAAGTCCTGTTACATTTTTAATTTAATCATAATTGTACTTCTTTTAAATGTTATATCATTTTTAATTGCATGAATTGATATTGTATATGTTTTGACTTTTCATGCACTTAAACACCTGTGCTTTCTGTAATGCAGATTTTGGATGAAGCGGTTGTGGAGCACAGAGAGGGTCATAGCAGCAGCTCCATCCCTTCAACAGAGGAAAGCGGCTACAGCGCCACCAAGAGGCTGAAGCCCAGTGAAGCTCCTGCTGCAAGGTAGTTTTACTGCATCTGTTCATGTAATCAGACTCTTACAGAACAATACTGCTCCCTCTCTGTTGTCCTATCCAGTACATTATCTACCCAACATTTGTACTACAGAGCTTCTGTGATGATTCTCTTTGATGGTCTGAAGAAAAGGTCTTTTATGCTGTGTGTATATAAAACATGTACCTGCAATAACATAATAACACTCACATTGTTAATGCAGACCACAGGAGTCTTCTGGATCGAGCTGCGTCATACTGTGAGGAGGTTCAGCTTCTGAAAAAAAGCTGAAAGATCTACCCACAGACGGAAAGAGCAGAGGTGATTTAGGATGAATTTAATGCAATGTACATCTACTACACACTGCTGCATTTTTTTCTCTATACGCCAAAGAATATGCTGCAATGCAGGCTTATTGCTTTTAAGCATGTTGACTGTTCACATTTTAAAGCTTTTTATACTGAGATGTCTTACTATTTAATATGCAGAATCATAATGACGGCCCAAATCTAACAAACAGTCATGTATAGTAACAGAACATTTATCTAGTCACCAACTCTGAATATATATATATAGTGCAAAACAGTGCACTAGATATATTGTTAGCACATTTTTAAAATGAAATAATTGAGAGCAATAAGATTTTTTTGGTTTGCACAAGATTTTAAACGCTATTAAACACTGGAACAAAAGGGAAATCTGCTTTTATATATACCGAATGCCTGAATGCTGTACTTAACGCAAAAATCTATATTTTTGTCTGCTTGTGTCTATCAAACTTTTACTGTTAGGTCCGTTTAGTGGTGTAATTGTTACTAACACTGGTCAACATTTTGAATGTGAATGAATAAAAGCTCAGTGATTTGCTCTGTTAGTTTTACCTGCTCATGCTCTGGTCAACACTGCCCTCTACTGGAACACTGCTGATCAATCAAGTCTCACATGCATTACATCCATTCGTAGACTTTCAGTTGCTCTTAACAGAATTACTCTAACACAATAGAGAGCTGTTAAAGAGAGTTACTGTAACATCAGTCATAGGCTTTTATGGGAATATGGGTATATTAAGTATTATTAGCTCTGTATTTTTTAATTGATGTTTAGTATATTTGTTAATAGTTATTGCCTTGGTTCCCACTTTCATGAAAATAAGGGAGTTTTTGCAGGTCATGGTAAAATATTGCAGGTCATTTCTGTATTTTTTGTTGTCATATATATACTACGGAAGTTAATTTGGCCACCTGGTGGCAGCACACTGCTTTTTTTTTTGTTATTTCATAAAGTAGGCCACCGAATGCAAGCGGTGATGAGAGCGCTGACCCTGTCTATGTTTAGACTCAAATGATATTACTTATATCGAATAAGAAATTCGTGCATTGTTGTTTTCACCTTTATTTTGGCCCCTACCGTCCCTGCATGCTAAACAGTGTCCATTTACGGTTTTCAAAACAGACATTTGGATCACTCGGGTGCAGCTGATGCAACAACATCTAATTTCCGTAACTGCCAGCAATTACCCGGTTGAATACTTGGCTCAGTTTTCGCAATTTGCACCTCATCTTTTCACGTTTGCTCGAAGCCGTTGCCAGATTCTCTGCCGATTGTTCTCTCTCCCGCCTTACATTCTTTTGGCAGGTGGTTGAGGATTCAGAACACCATTCATGGTCAGTGTGTTTCAGGGTGTTTTTGATGGATTGTAGCAGGGCTACAGACTCAGACCACGGTGAAAACCTGGTGTTCATATCATTATCTACATTGAAAATAAAAATAATAATAAAAAAACAAAAAATAAATGTTTCTCATTCATTAAAACGAATTTGTTGTTAATTAAATCTGAAATATTAAAATAAATGATTAAAAAATATACAAATAAATCGTTGTATTTGTTTAGCTTCGTTACTAAGAGTGACGTTTAAAATGTTATCTTGCACCCCCTAAACCTTGTGTTTTCTTGTTGATGATGGATTGTTCTTCCTGCACATGCCAGATCTCTAGAGCAAACACGTCCATAACTATCATGTACTGTTGTGTTTATTAAGGAGAACAGAAGCAGTAGGGGGGGAAATGAAATACGTAACATTTCCGTGTTCTCTGGCTTACCTTTTGACTAGTGGGCAGTAAATCAGGTCTTATCTGAGTCTCTGGCACGCTTCTTCTGGAGGGATGCCCTGTTTAATTGCTCTGTAACTGGAGTTGAAAGGGGACGGGGTGACTGAGGCCAGCAAGGGCTCTCTGACCTCAGTGCTTTCGTCGTTTGGTGACACAGTTGGAGAATTGTCCCTGCAAGCCTGTGTCCGTTCATACAAGTGCATTTAATATCTTTTGTGTTTGCTGTTTTGTTTTGTGCAGCCTTTGGTTTGTTTTATATTGTTTTGGAGTTTTTGTTTTTGTGATGTCCTTTTTGTATTGTTTTTCTATTTTATGTCTTTGTTTTGTTTTATTTTATTGCATGTGCCTTTTCATTTAAGGGTTTCAGTTTGATTATATTTGTTGTGCAGTTCTTTTGAATTGTATATGTGTTTTTTTTTTTTGATGTTCTGATTTGATTTGCTTTGCTTTTGTTTGTATGTGTCATGTATGTGAAATTCATTTAATGACAAATGGATCGCAACTGTAACTTTTATTCTGTGCTTTTAATATTTTATGTTTTACTTTGCTTTTAATTTGGACCGGTAAGTGTTTTGCACAGGAAAGAATCTCCAAAATCTAACTGTTTAGACTTCAGCTCAGTCTAAGTCTGATTTTATACCGTAGAGACGTCACTATGATACACGGATCAGTTATTTTTGGAAGTCAGGAACAAGATCTGCCTGTGCCTTTTCTGTGATTCTGCAGCAGCAGTGTGTTCCGCCAGATTTTTGTTGTTGTTGTTGTTTTTTGCGGTTTCTTATAATGAAGACCTTTTAGCTTGTGATGTTGCTCTGGTTCGTGTGTCTTATGCTCATGCACTTATGAAGGAGATTTAAGCATTAATGTTTAATACTCAAGCACTTCAGACCTCCCCTTTAGTGTCTGAGAAATAGAGGAAGCTAAATGTGTTTCAGTGTTAGTATATTTCTGAGCATAATTCAATCTTGTTTGGCTCAGTGCACGCATTGTGATTCTACAAAATATCTACAAATCCAAACCAAACAGCATCCATTGTGTGGTCATGCACTGTACAAACGACATAAACAGGGCAAGTAATTCACTAATCTAAAGTGGAAGTGCAAGTTTTGTATTGTTTTTCCAAACGCTTTTTTTCTGCATGGCAAGCAGACGATAAAAACGCATTCTTTTTGTACATTTATGCGTTTTGTACATTAACATATTGCTACACGCATGTCCACCTGATTCATTTGTGCTGTTTGTTCGGTGCACGAGCGCATGTTGGATGTTGTTTGGTTGGAACTGGCGTCTTACCTTAAATCAACACCGGCTGAAAGAGCGGCTGAATGATTTGAGGTTTCATTCTGGTGTAGCTCATCGTCAAACAGAGTCGCCGCTCTCTTGTTTCTGTCTTGGAAATGGTGCATCACCACGCTAAAGCACAAGGCCCTGGCAGAACAACACGTGCTGCTGACCCTGACAATCCCTCTGCTTTTGGAGCATTTCATGCGCGAGGACTGATGCATTAAACACTAGCGTGCTTACCATTCTTTTCTTGTGAAATGTGCCTGAGGAGCTCAGCGGTGATTTCAAGACTATTTAGTATAGTCTCGGAGACATGTTTGGCTTTTCAAACTGATCTTGCATTACAGTTTTGGAGCTCACGTGAAGAAACGAGGGACAGACTGTCTGGCGCTGTTTACTTGCTGAAAACAGGCAAAGTCATGTTATTCCTGACCTCAAACTGATTGTTTTAAGTGTTCTCATTTGTTTTTGTTCCGCTTAGTTTTTGTTGCTTTTCTGCACTTTTCTGTTTTGTTTTTGTCATTTTGTTTCGTTTTTGTTTGCTTTGTTTTTTGTCTTTTTACTTTTTGTTTGCATGTCAAAGTTTTATTCTTTTTGTTGTTTTTGTCATTCGTTTTCTTAGTTTTGCTTTTTGTTTTGTTTGGAGGTCAATGTTTTATACATTAAATTTTATGATGTCATTTTTTTTTTTTTTTTATCTTACAAATATTTGTCCTGGTGGATTTGTGGTGAATTGTTATATTTTTGTTTTACGTAAAAGTACTGTAGAATACAAAAGGAGGACCTGTGTCATACGATAAATCTAGTTCGTTACATAATCCACTTGCTCGCCCACCGCTGGCTTCTCAATTAACCTTTTTTTATTCGTGTCAAAGGAACATCATTTAGATCAGATACACATCGGCAACCATTTTTTGAAAATGTCATGTTGTAGTTATAAAACCAAAAGTGCTGGTCCGTTGTCATGGCAGCAGTGAAATGAATTTCTTCTGTGTATGCCTGCGTCGGGTAATTTGGGGTTTGACCCACGTGCCCCTTTGTTCTGATGTTATTGAATTCATGACACTGCATATAATACATGCATCTTCTTGTAAATAGAAGCATCCTTTATTCATTTACACATTTCACAAAGAAATAGCTTTAAAAACAGAATTAATTTTGATAATATTCAGCGCAAGACGAGCTTTTATGGTTAAAATGTGCTTGCTATACGTCAAGTTTTGTTTTTGTCATTCTTTTTGTTGTTTACTTTGCTTTACTTGATACACCTTTTTGTTTTAGTTTTTTCAGTTCACGCTGAATGTTTTTTTAGTTGTATTTGATACTATTTGTCTGCAGTCATGTCTAAATATTGAGGTCATGGTAACTGTCAGCTTGATCTAGCCCTGTTTCAGACGATCACAGCAGTTGACTTTTCCAGCAAGCCTGTGATGAGGTGTGTGATAAAGATATCCCACAATGCACCGCTGGAGCATCAAAGAGTCAAAAGGTAGGTCAAGAGTCACTTTTAGATCATAGCAAGTGCGAGTATATTGAGGTCACATTTTAAAAGTTACTTTCAAAGGTTTCAGCTGTTATTATGTTTATCCGTTTACCCATAAGCTAGTTAAAGTAGAATGTTATACACTTCAGACGTGGCCTATTCATAATTACAAAACTCAATTTTGGCGTTAGACTTCAAAGCAGTGATTCATGGCTGTTGAAAATACTTCCTATGATAGTTTAAACATGACCAGTGACTGTTAGTACTGTATATATAGGCCTTGACCCTTTTGATAAGGTAATCTAACATTTTCTTCTGTTATTGTAACATTTACATTTGTAAGACTTTGTAGTTTAATATGGCCTACATTTTTCTTCGCTGCGCAGCTAAATATATACAGAAACTTCTATATCAGTATCTGGAGCTCTTTCGCTTTGAATGCCACTGTTCCCATTCATCCATAGTTACGCAATAATCAGTGTCAAAATAATTCTTTAGAAAGTAATAGTCAACTGTTTTGATTGATCATTTATTTTTCTGCACAACGTGTCAAATCAAATTTTACTGCAATATGTCTAAAAATATACGTGTGTATTTTTGTAAATATACATTGGTGAATGCGTCACTATATAAAAATATGTCGATTATATGGTTAAAGATAGGCCTGGAGTTAATAAATGAAGCATTTCACTTCAACGATAGCTGTAGGTTTAGCCATTTTTCATTTAACTAAATTTTAGTTTATTTCTTTACTGCTAACTATTGGCGGAAAGCACAGAGAAGAAAAAATATAGCCAATTTTATTCCATCTTGTTGTCATTCCAGGGCTCTTAGAAGGTACCATGCATGCACTGAAACTTTATAATGTATACTTTCCTAACTTTTAAAATGGACACTGCCTTCATACAATACGCCACATATCATCTGGGAGATGGGAGGATTGTTCTCAGCTGTAGTCCGTAGGGAGTTCTGTTTGGAGAAAGTTTTGATGAATAGCACTCAAAAATAGGTTATGATGGCAAAATGCCCTGCCTTTGTGAATGATCTTGTGATATTGCAGATAAGCAGAGTTTTTCTATATCAGACTCTCCATGGTCTTATTTGGGGCTACTGCATCGCTACTATCAATAGGAGCCAGTAAGAAGCAACGAAAGCCCATCCAAATATTGCTAGAGCTGTTTTGTTGAGTAGTCCGTATCCAAAAAACATCAGATGAGTCATGTGTGGCTTGTGAAGCCGATTATGTCAGCGCATGTTACACCTCTGTTTTCTTGTTATTTTGTGGTAATGACTGTCTACTGAAGTGTTTTTTACTAAGCATGATGTCTTTTTTAGTGTGTTTTTAATGCTGTGCAATCAAATGTGTGTGCTGTTGGATTCTCCTAACTTGATAGCTTGATAATTGATTTTTAGGAAGCTATAACCCACTGCTGTTCTTCATAAATCGAGTTTCCTGTTTCCTTTACCGTCACTTTCCAGCACTTTTTGACGTTCTGTGCGAGAACGGTTATATAATGTTGAAATCATCAAGCATAAACAGACTCTCACCTTCCAGTCCTAACCCCTCGTGCTATTTTTACGAATGTTTGTAATGGCGTGCAGCCTGTTTTTCTCAAGATTAGGCGAGCGAGATTAACATCCACATTTGTTTGTGTGGGCCGGCTGGGTGTATTGTTTGGGTACGAGTTGGTTTTTGTGGCTTCTGTTCAAATGCAGGCTTCGTTGAGCGATTTTGCAACCGTGGCCTGAGGGGTTATTCTGAAAAATAAAAGCCCTTTTTTTTATGTTTATGAAATTACAGTTTAAATACAAAATTCTAAAATATTGACTTGCGTCTATGAGGTTTAATGTAATGTTTTCTGTTACCAGTAACCTTTATGATTCCCTGTGCCGAGAGGAAAAAATAGAGCCGTGACATTTGGACCAAATGGATTTTTGTGTATCACACGGGCGCTCTGTATGAAAAGCAGGTGCACACGGGCTTCATGGCGGATTGATCTTTGAATTCAATCTCGCAGGTCATTGTGTGCTGGCCTCTGTTAACACATTGGCTATGGGATTGCTAGCCACCTCATAAAATGGCTTTCGTTGACAGAATGTTAAAAGGTACAAAATGGGTCCAATGTTGTTTCTTTAAATGTGTCTTTTAACCGATTCAGCCATTTCATAGTAACTGAAGTCATATTTAACTTCATATATATTAACAAAATAATAACATATGTATGCCTGCCTAATTTATAATGTCAAATTGTGCAGCCTGTTTAGGAGCAATAGCCTTTTCTTAAAAAAAAAAAAGTTGCACTGAAGCGACGTCTATGCTCTTAGATCTCATGAAAAATAAAAATGAAAAATCACTTTATTTGAGCTTCATTAATGAAATTAGGTCACTTTTAATATAGTTAGTTGATAGCAACACTGAACATGTAAAAATATAGTTACTAGCGCAGTTAGAGTACCATGTAGGTCTAATATAATGTACGTCACCATTCAAGTTTGCATATTGTTTATTATTACATTTTACATTATATTGCAGAGATTTTAGAAAAAACTGCATGATTTCAGTTTGCTCACTTATCCGACCCTTCAAGATCAAGCATCGCTATAAATATTTTTTCTTTTTCAAGTGTGCATAGATGTTACTGGAAACTGATAAATGTTTAGAGATGACTTTCTTTAGAAAATCTCTTCGCAACTGTAAAATACAGAAATAAGGAACATCAGCTGAACATAAATATTTATCTCCATGACACGAGCCGAGCTAGATATGAAATAGGCTTGTCAGGGCTGACTGGTCAACTGGAAAATGTTAAAGATATTGCTTTTCTTTTGGCGAAAGTGATTCCATTTATGGCATATTAGCCTGTTGCTCCGAGAGACACGCAGCCTTTGAGAATACAGCGTGTGACAGAAAGTGTTGCCTAAATATAAACTGCCTTTTGTCTTTTATTTTTAGTGGTAAATTGCTTTCTAATTGCCTCGTATCACGTTCTTTGTTGACTGGCGTCCGTTTTCGAGAATTTAAGATCTCTCTCTCTCTCTGATCGTTTGTGCTTGTTTTGAATATAACAACCCGTCCGTTCCAGATCCAGAGGAAATGCACAGGGTATATTCGGTCAAACTCCACACATATTAATTCCCTTTAGTGAAGGAATCGCTCTGTTTCCTTTAAGACACAATGGAAAGCAAAATCTTGGAAATGTAATAGAGAAATATTGATTTTTTTTGGGGGGGGAGAGTAATTCCAGCTCCCGGCTAGATGAAAATGAAGTCATAGATCAGTCGAAGGGTTTCTCTCAAAAGCAATGAGACTGATCAAAAGCCAATGAAGAATACAGAAAGTTTTCCTCCTTCACTTTCATGCTGTATTTTTGGCCTCCCGAGCTTCACTGTCTGCGTGGATTAGTTTGAAAAATATCCGCAGAGCTAAAATGCCTCTGCTACTATGAATTGCCATTTTTCCTCCCAGATATTTTTAATGCGGTGACGTGCTTTTAAGTTCTGGCCAAACCAAACGAAAGCCTCAGACTTTCTCCGAGAACTTCCTCACCTAGAAGAACCAAGTCTGGATTCCCATGTTTTACGCTTTAACCTTAATTTCCTTTTTTTGTTTGATCTGATTCAGTTTGTTTAGCCTTTTTAAAACACTACATTGCTGATGGGATACAGTAATAAAGCTAATTCAAGGGTCTCCATCAGTGATCAAGTCTCAAGTCAGATTACAGTAACAGAGTCAGAAATGTTCGTATGCATTTTTTTGTATTTGTCAGCCTTTCCTATCAGAATGCTTACTGTAAAACTCACCTTTTTCATTCCTTGCTAGCCGAGTTTAAATAAAAGCAGGCTATATTTGGAATATAATGCTAGCTATAATGCTGCGGTTCATCCAGTATGCAAATTTCTATGCATGCATACAATGCAAAATATTATATCAATAAAAATTATTATATCAATGCACTCAACAACTTAACCTTTTATTTCCAGTTTGACAAATGAATCAATAATAACAGTTATTAGTTATCAATAATAAAACTCTCCATGTAAAAATATTATTTTTCTTTTCCGACTTCAGTGATAATCGTAACATGTTTTTTTGTGCAAGTTAGGAAAGTGTTCGGCTAGCTTTTCATATTGAATATAACCCGAATGTGCAAAGTAATCCCGTACATTAGTGCCTGTCAAAATAAAATGTTTTTCTGGTTAAGCCATGTGCTGCAACACCAAAGTAGCCGATGATATTTCATAGCTCACTCGTGACTTTCACAAGATTTTCTGTTCAAATAGCAAACAAAGCATTATGAATCACAAACAGGTCCCCGTCTAGTTGGTGTCCTATATGTGCACTCTTGAAGATAAACAGCTCAACTTTGCTTCGAGTGTTGATTGGCCTTAAGTCATTTTCACATATTTCGATCTGAGAAGAATTACCAGATTCAGGTATAATCCACTTTGATTGATGCTCCACGGGACCTCTGGCAATCAAAGCCTTACACTGCATTTTTTATATTGAGAAAAAAAGGCTGCTTTAGAAAGTGAGGGAAATAATGTAATAGCATCCATCCATTCTTATAATAATAAACTGGCATGCCCTTTCACGTGCGTTTTTTGTTAACATTTATTTATGTAATTTGTTATAATTGTTATCTGTTAAAGGGCACCTTTTATACCCTTTTTTCTGAAAATGTAATGTAAGTCTCAGGTCTGTTGAAAATGAGTATGTGAAGTTTCAGCTCAAAATACCCCACATATCATTTAAACCGCTCTTTCACGTCGTCTTGCGCTTAAAAACACCAAACAAGCATGCAAACTAAAACTACGAGGTTTTTTTTTATCATTATAGAGTTGATGTGTACACACGTTTATGTCCACACAACATTAAAATAAGTTCATCTTGCATAATATATGCTCTTTAAAGGCTTGGTTCACCCTAAAATGAAATTCTGTCATTAATTACTCATCCTCATCCTGTTAGACTTTCGTTCATCTTTTTTTTTTTTATATATATATATGAAGGCAGAGAGCTGACCCTTTATAGGTAGCAACACAACTGAAAACGTTCCCAGCTTTTTGGGCTGAACTGACCCTTTAATAACGAAGGAGGTTTTATATTGACCACATAGGCATCATCTCGTTTCCTCCTCCAGTACATCACAGATAAACACAAGGAGCATTTCCGAGTGCATTTTGCTCCAATCATGAATCTGTTGATAGAACAGCCTGTAATCACTATCACTGATTATGGTGCTGGTATAATAGCTCCTGATAAGTGCACTTGGCCCTGTTCTTTTAGACATACAACAAACAGCAGCCGTGCCGGCACTGCAACTCACATGCAATTAATATGCATTTGTTTCTCCAGCCATCAGGCTGACTTGATGATAAGCAAGCTTCTGTATGAGATAATGTGGCAGATATGCTTTAAACCGCATTCGGCTGCTAAATGTTGTTTCTAATACGTGAGTCATTATGTGGGGGACCGTCTTATGTAACACATCCACATATACACTCAGTCAGTGAAGGTCCAAACAACACCCACATGTACTGAACAGACCTCACAATTAGTCAAGCCGGGTCTGCACATATTAATGGCATATTGAGCATGACCATATTTTAGATCCCTTAAACCAACCCCATACCTACACTTAACAACTACCTGACTAACTTTCATAGGAGTTAAATGTTGAGGTTCTCAAAATAGTGTTATCTTTTTTGGTTTAATAAAAACCGTTATTTGAAATGTAGATACTATATTATTTTATTAATATAGTCAATATAGCTTATAATTTGAATTTATATATCTCTTTTAATATATCCATTGTTACAAAATATATAAAAACCTTATTGTTTGCTATGTTTATTATAGTATCAATGATTCATCTAATAAATATAAATTTTATTAAACCCCTTATTCTAAGTGGTGACCAAATTTGTTAGAACACTAGTAGTATTTTCACCAGCTAAAAAATAGCTTAGTTATTGCTGTGTCACAAATATTAGTTTCCAAACATGCCATAATTGTAATAATCTAGTGTTTGCACGCAGATGTAGCATAAACGTAAAAAAAACTTGCGGGAATTGAAAAATCTTTTCATGCAAACGTCACAAAATACTTTATAAAACCCTTCTTGTTTGTTGCGAGTGCATTCATCATATAAAAGTGATTGCTGTATGCTATATAGAGCCTTTTTAAGTTTACGGCGTTTCTTTTGTTGTTGTTTTCCCCATAATAGTAATGGCTGTCGCATATTTCAGGCAAGAACAACGTGTCGGTGGGTAGCTGCAAGCATAAATCAAACGGTTGAGGAAATTGGCGATAAAGCGCTCCGCACACACTCGGGTCCTGCGATGTTTTGTCTCCAGCTGCGGCTTGCGTCACGCGACGTCAGAAGCCCGTGAACACGCTCGAGCCGAGCTCGCGCTGAAGAGACAGTCTGTCTGACACGCGCACCTGAAGCGCGCGGGGATGCGGCGCTCCGTTCCTGCTTTAAAACCGTCCCGCGCGGCGACCGACAGGCAGAGAGTTAAACGCAGCCGACGCCTTCGAGTTTTATTCCTTCGCGAGCTTGAAGCGTTTCTACGAAGCATAATGAACGACATAAAAGTTGCAGTACTGGGATCCGAGGGTGTCGGGAAATCAGGTATGTCTGTTTTTATGCATTATATCTATTTGTGTGTGTGTTATATATAACATTTTTGCAATGCAAATGACAAAATACGCTACATATTCTTTTTTTCTACGTTTACAGCACTTATTGTTCGATTTCTAACCAGGCGGTTTATTGGAGAATATGCATCATCGTCAGGTAGGCTGTTTGCGATGTTGTTTTCACGTTGCTGCAACGTTTGCAAAATCCGTCACTGAAAAAGTTAGCTTATTTTGTGCAGTTTTGGCCGAATGTTTTTATATCTGGATGCCTGGGCAATGGCATTCGGGGGCAGTGCCAAGTAGGCTACACCAGGCTGTGGAGCAGTGAATTACAGCAGTATGTGCAGGACTCTTGTATCTGACCTGATCTGTTCTTGCCTTCACAGAGTGCATCTACAGAAAGCGCATGTCTATTGATGGAAGACAGCTTAATCTCGAACTGCATGACCCGTGTTCTCAGGTATGTGGATAATATGCAACTGTAGTCATATTACCGTAGTAGTAATCAAGGCAGTGCCTTCATAAAGCACCATATGGTTTAGTGGGCTAAAGTAAACATGACTAACTGCGCGTATTCCAGCCACCTTTCTTTAAGATTACTTAACCTTTGCCTGTTTATACTTGTACACTGAATTTCGCTGCATATGGATTTTTACTGTAAGCAGCCCAATTCATAGGCCTGACTAGTTTAGACATTTTCCAGAGACCTTGGCATCGTCAAACGCAAAAATGATTAAGCTGCTAACTATTAGTGTGTATGTGTCCAGAAGAAAGCCAGTATCATCTGTTTTTACTGGCGTTAATGAGTATTGCAGATTTTGGTCTCGCTGCCTTATATAATCTTTCCGCAAGCTCCAGACTAAGCTGGTAATATATAATAAACCAGTCAGCCCTGCCCAGCACTGAAGGCTGTATTATTAACCCTGAACACTTATATTATTATTTGGAAATAACCTTTATATAATCACACAAGAGTGAGGCAGTAGGAGATATTTTAAAATACTTTTTTCCTTCATGAGCTTGATATATATTTATATATATTATCACTGCGGTTCAAAAAGAGGTAAGTGCAGTCTAGGAGGATGAGTGTATTTTCCTCTAGGATAAAATCCAATTATTTGATCAATCTGTTGCCCATTATGTGATTGGGTACCATCTGTGCGTCTTGGGGGTCCGGTTGATTATCCTGATTTTCTTCACAATCCCGTTTAATCATATTGCTGGTTTAATATCAGCTAAGCTTAATCGACAGTATTTCTGGCATAAATGTAGCTTACTAGGAAAAATGATTAGGTCTTGTCCCAGGTTTCCTTTAAAAACAGCATGGGGCCGGATTTTCGAGGATTTAAAGGAATAGCTCACCCAAACCGGAACATTTGTAGAAAATGTAGATGCTGTAGATGAGTTTGTGTCTTCATCGGAACACGCTTGGTTAAATTTAGCATTACGCCACTAGCTCAGCAGCGTGTCCACTGCAGTGAATGGGTGCCGTCAGAATGAGAGTCTAAATAGCTGATTAAAAACACTGCAGTAATACACAATACCACCCCAGTCCATCAGTTAATTTCTCTTTAAGCGAAAAGCTGCATGTTTGTAAGTAACCAATCTATCACTACGACCTTCAAACCGTTTTCTCCTATTTAGAAGATTGCCTGTGATTAAGTTGTTTATTCTGAATCAGGTGAGAAATATGCACAGATCGAGTACCATTTAAAATCAAAAACTTTGTTCTAAGGAAAGATATTGTTTTAAGATGAGAGCACAGCAGTGCATAGACTTTTTTTTTTTTTTTTTTCTACAGAAATTGCCGTTATAGATTACGGACTATATTAGTTTTGTAAAACATATTTGGGTTTCTTTGCAGCCATGCGAGGGGAAGTCCACACTCAATGAGCAGATCCACTGGGCAGACGGCTTTGTGGTCGTTTACGACATCAGCGATCGTTCCTCCTTCCTCACGGCCAAAGCCATAGTGCATCTGATCCGAGAGCTTCACCTGGGAGGATCTAAAAGGTAGCGGCCACATGCTGTTCACAACAACACCCTCAGGCAGCAGAAAATGTGTCTATTTCTGTCCCTATGAGTTTTGCTCTTATGTGGGTGTCCATAATTCACCAGCTTCGGTTCACATTGAGGATTATTGAATGGAGTATGTGGGCAGTGCTGATGGGCGGATGAGCTGGTGACTCACAGATTCAATGAAAAACATCTATTTTTAGTTTAGCCTTGGCTATTGAGAAATTCTCAATGAATAAGTAGATGCATTTGAGGTACATTCACTTCATAGCAGAAATAAGTGGAATATTGATGTGTTTTTATTCTATTTACATTGACTTTTATTTGTTTATTCAATATAGTTCATTTAAAATCCGTGTGTAAGCAAGTGAAAAACCTTGTGTGATGTTTTTTCCCTTGTGACAGCAGGGACGCGGACTCTGTGATATTCCTGGTGGGCAATAAGCAAGACTTGTGCCACATGCGAGAAGTAGACAGGGAAGAAGGCCAGAGGTTGGCGTCCGAAGGCCGCTGTCAGTTTTACGAGTTGTCTGCCGCGGAGCACTACCAGGAAGTGGTGCTCATGTTCTCCAAGATCGTGCGCAACGCCAGTCTGGGAAGCAAGGCGAAGGAGCGCCGCCGTCGTCCAAGCGGTTCGAAATCCATGGCCAAGCTCATCAATAACGTCTTTGGAAAACGGCGGAAATCTGTTTAAAATGAACTTGGACAATTGCTACAGGACTTGCGTTTGAGATGCGTCAAATTTGTTTATATACTGTAATACTGTAACCGCCTCGTCTCGGCCACACAGTCATTAACTCATCAAGAACGTGGACATTTCTCACCCTAAAGTCAAAAGAAAACAAGAACTTTTTGGGGTAAAAGATAATGAAGCTTGTTTTAGAACCTGTAAGTGTTTTCCTGACATTTACCTCATAGTTTCTCATTACCATAATGCATTGTGGCAGTGAGATGGGGGCCTAATGAGTCGGTAATAACACATTATAATGTCATGGTGGAATATCAACTTAATTCTATTAATGCAAAATGTGTATTTCTGCACATCTTTGCTTTTTGCCTTAAATGTTTCTTTAATCTCTTTAAAAAGGTGATATTTTAGCTCAAGGACTTAAGATCAAATGTTTCTTGTTTCGTTTCAAATTTGTTTGTGTAGTATCTTCAGTCTTCACTCACTGTTTGATGTAATTTAATCACTTTCAACATGTATGATGTGAGCAATGACATGTCATGACGTTTATGGGGTTTGAAATATCTTCAGATTCCTGTGAAACAAAAACATCTGTGTATTAAAATTTTGTGTAAAAAAATGTGTAAAAAAAATTTTGACCAAGCATCTTTCATTTTTGTAGGAACGGACATCATCTAAAGATATTTGTATAGCCAAAATTGAGAATATTGAATAGTTTTTCTGAAATTTTCACCAGAATGGCATTATCATTAATGTTTCGTAAGAAAATTGCTTCAGGTAGCGAGCTGACTTTACAGTGAAGAAATAATGACAAACGGACTGAGGTTTTGGAACGCACCAATAAAGCATATGCTGAGTTATTATATCATTAGCTACATCTACAAAGATGTATGTAATTAATGGAACGTGCACATTGCTATTTATTTTTTACTATAGAACTATATAAAAAAACTAAGAAAGTAAATTGATGTTATAAAATATCTGGTTCGTTCCTCAAACTAGCAATGGAAGGTCAAAACTCATTGTTCTGGCGAATGACGAGGACAAGCTATTCGTATGTAATGTTGATCCTTTGGGCGTCTGGCCAGCATCCAGCATGATGGTTTCCAACAACGGTGAGCTGTGCTGAGTAATATTTGAGGATTGGGTCTCTCTGGTTCTCATACCTGCAGAAGCTAAAACGAGAAGCCCCTTTATCAACATACGGGAGAGGAGCAGATGGCTGTTTGTGCAGCACTGATTCAAAAGGAGATATGAAACACATGGTGTTTTGCTTATGAGGGCCTTGTCATCACGTATTGATTCCGGGATAAACACTCTGGAACAGCTAAACATGCTGGGAATTTCACTTTTAGCTCATGTTTTGCAAGCTGCCCATTCTGCTGGGGAGATGAACCATGATTCTTTCTTCCTGTTAATATCTGAACATGTTTTTCAACTTACCGTTAATTTCGTCAACTTTGTGAAGCGTTTCAAAATCCTTACTTACGAAGGGCCCTTTCAATTGGCCAGTTTGGTTTGAAAACATGGGGACCGTGATTGTTCTCCAAAGTAGCCTTCAGAGTCAGATTTATCCTATTGGGAGTGCAGCAGATGGATAGCATTTTAGCACCTCTAGTGAGGCCAAAAGGAATTGCAATCTGTTTGTTGGAGGGGCTTAATTTGGCCCAACATGGGCAATGGTGCAAGCTAGGATGAGGGAAATATTTAGGTTGACGAGGGAGGTGTTTAAAATCAGTTTTTATTTTTGCTGCAGAAATATAATGCTGTATCACTAAATGTAGCTGAAACATAAATAGCTTTTTAACAACTAATTTTGAATACACCAGCTTAATAATTAAGCACTCTAAATATGTAAGATGTACTGTATTCATGCACTGCAAAGATGCTGTCATAACTCGTATCCTCCCAAATTGAAGCACTTTCAAATTCGTGACATTATGAATAACGTTGTTTGAACGCCATGTTCTCGAATGGTCATTCATCCGGAGCGGCATTAAAAGCATGTGGTGGGCCACAGGTGGGAGAATGACCACGGAGTGAACGGGTGGTGTGTGTTTACACGGGCAAACACGTGGAAGGGTGAGCAGCAGAAGAATCAAAGGAAGGCTGTGCTGCTGGAAAGGAAGCCACCGGTTCTGAGAGGTGTGATCCCGCTTCAGGTGTTCTTGGCAGACGCCGGTCCTCAACACCTGACCGACACGAATCACAGCCCGGGTCGGCACGCAAAACCACCGAACCGCGACAGCACAGATAGAGGACGTCTCGCTGGCAGCAGGTGTGCTGATAGAAAAGAGCTTCTAAATGAATCATTAAAGGGACGTTCATCAAATGAACGCTCAAACTCTTTGGATTCTGATTGGCTGTTGGATGTTTTTATTGTCTATTAGCTGTTATTCCAGCGATGTCTTTGTCATTATCGTTATAGCTGTGATTTGGACTTGGACTATATTTTTTAATTGTGTTGTTATTATTATAGTTATATATGTTGGTGTGAACGGACCTTAAATGTTTTAAAGATAGGGTTCATTCATGTGCCATCTGTTTTTTTTTATTGTATTACATTGTGAAAATGCACTGTTGTTACTGCACTTGGCATAAAAGGAGTACTCGGTATTGTTTATTATTATTATTTAGTTATTCCTAATAATTTTATACTTACATGTGTTCTTCAATAACAGGAGTGTTACTGAAATGCAGTTCAGCTGGTCATGTGATCTCAAAATGGCTGCCCCCATAAGGCGACCCGCTTCAGGTAAAATAAAGCAGCTTTTATTACGCTACAAATATCTCATATAGCCTGAGTGTACAACATTTTAAACAAAAAGTAACATTTCTAGACCATTTTAAACAGTGCACCTTTATATTGTTGAACTGAACACAAGACTGCAACAGTTTAGTTCATCCGTTGGATGTAATCAATTAAACACACTTAATTAGTAACATATTGTGTATGAAATATTGACCTGCTTATGGAGTGGGCTGACTCAAATTTGTTAAAAACTTCTTTGAGATCGTACTTACTCCCCAAGCAGGAGCATCATTGCGTATTTGTGGTACTTTAAGAATAATTCTGATGCTAATGCAAAGTAAAAATTTGAATACTGAAGCATTCCCGTGCGTCAGTAATCACGCACACGTAATCAGTCTTTCATTAATGTGTGCACACAAGCTAGGACTGATTAGCCGTTAATTAACAGCACATCCGCTGGAATTCAGTCTGAGGTGATTTGGCTGTGGGAACCCGTGCACTTCTGGATTGCTAATGTAAAGAGAGACGCGAAATCGTGTTTTCATGCACCTTGCGTGTGCTCTTACAAAAACAACACGTCGCCTGAGAAGGAGATGGAAAGAAAGTGCCATGCACACCATAAACCATAATAGCTGAAAGCTAATTCATAACTGAGCCAAGGGATTGCCTTGCAGCGGCAGGCTGGAATCTCTTTGATGAGGCCAGCGGAATAAAGGCCTAACATGTGGATCTGATTAGCACAGGCGAAAATGATTCTTTGATTCATTTCTGCCCAGTGCTTGAGCTCAGTGTGTTGTGATACTGATGTTCTATGCGCTGTGTTTTTAAATGCGTCCCATTCTGTCTGGATGGATGGGGCAACAGATTTTGGCCTTCACATCAAAAAGATCGGACTTGGTTGTAAACTTTTATTGACCCGCATTTAATGCATTTGTACACGTGAGCCACATTCGTGTGTGTTGCATCGACGGCATGAGAAGCTGATGTATGTTAGGTTCAGTGGGAGGGTGATTTGTTTAAGACATATTATCACATTAGCGCACATGTATGGAACGCAAAGTGGAGACAAGAATACGCGCTTTTTGCGTGCTCGCATGACAATAAGAAGATGGAGAGCGTGGTGGGAATACACAGCGAGATTACAGATTCTTTCACTGCATAGTGCTGTTGAATTTATAGCGTAATGACGCTAACATGCCTCGAAGTTCACGTGGAAGCTGGCTTTACATGGTTTGTAGCTGGATGAAAATGGGTATTTAGAATTACTAGCAGTTTCAAATTGGTTTAGGTGGCTGTTTATCTACTAAACTATACCTAAAAGCTGATTAGACCTTGTCAGATACAGGTTTGACTTGCTGGCGCAGCTAACTAAAGTTACATCATTTTCATTTATTTATTAATTATTTTTGACTAATTTCCGAAAGCAACATAGATATTTCTTAATATTCATATTGGAGTAGAACACATGTTTTACCAGTGTCTGTTTTTAGAAAGTCTTTAAATATTTTTCAGTGTATATGTGTGTATGTTAAGTTTACTTGTGGAGGATGTTTGTGATAAAATATCATAATATATCACGAAATAAACTCATATAATCATATATATATATATATATATATATATATATATATATATATATATATATACATTTTTGAAAATGTTTTTACATGTATATGTTTATATCCATATTTATCCACTTTATATTACATATATATAATATGTAAACATAACATATTGTTTTAAATATATACGTGCGTGTGTATTTATATACTGTATATATATATATATATGTAATAAATATAAATAATATATGATAACTCATAGGTAGATTGGTGCATGTGGTGTATCAAATATTAGTTTAATTCATAAAAATACATGGTTAGTGTATTTTATATATAAAATAAAAAGTACAAAAAATTAAATGTATGTTGTTTTTGCCCCTGTTGCTTGTGAACAGACCTAAATCTATGAGCTGTTTTTAATGACCCACCACTACTAAAAGTGAGTGCTGACCCACTTGAATGGCCTGAATGGTTTCTAATTCTTCTTTTAAACACTACAACATCTTCATTTGGACTCGAAACCTTAACAGACCTTTATTTACGTGCAGCATAAAACTCTCATATATCTTACGCCACTCAGGTTTTTAAAGGTAAGATATGGCACCAGCTGCGCTTCAAACTACACTGACGGGAAGCGAGCGCAGAGATGGCACAGATAGCCCTCAGCCGCTTCAGACCCAGCTGCAACTGAAGCGCACCGAAGCCACACACACACACATCCAGACTGCAGGTATGTGTGCTGAGATAAGGAGCAGTGGCTCTCGCCCGGCTGCTATGGTGGGTTTAACCCAGCTCAGGTATGCTGAGAATGTAGCGGAGAGTAACAGCATAAAAAGAGGAAGCCTGTAGATCTGAGCTGAGACTGAATGCCACTTGTGGAGAAACTAGGTCTTTGTCGAGGTGCATTTTGATTCCTCACTAACTTCATTTATTTAAACCAATCATGTCAGCTGGTTATGTAAGTATGTGTGTTGAAGGGGGCCAGAGAGTTACTGGAGCTAAAGTGTGAGTTGTCCTATCCGATTCTGCCACCCCTGCCAAGTCTCCTTCAGGACACAAAGTTTACTTTCAGGAGACCTTGTGGGACTCAAGCTGAGCGCGGCGGGGGGAGGCAACCGTACAGAGATTATAGCGACCCACTCGCACCCATCAAGATAATATTCTGTTCCATTCCAGGCTAAAATGAGCAAGCAAACAAATGGATGAGATAATAACGGAGTTGAACTTGAGCGTTTCATAGAAAGCGTTACTGTGGCATGCGCTATTTCACATTTATGTACAAAAACATAACTACAGTTTATCACAGAGTTTGAATCAGATAATTTGGTAAATATACTTCATTTGTTTGGATTAAACAAATATGTGAAATATGCCTGGTTGCATAATGGAATGTAGGCCTACTGATAGAAATCTGGAGACCCTCAAAGCCTGAGTTTGTTCCTGAAAAGTCACTCATTTTTCGTCCTTCCTTCTAAATAATAGTGCTCATTCCATCTCCTTTTTATGGTGGATAAACAAGATTAGATAACGTAGGCTACAGTGACAGCCAACCGCAAAATAAATACAAATGAAATGATGATTAAAGTTGAAACTGTTTTATAATTTCATCTGTATAGCTTCTTAAAGCTTCCCAAAAATGAAAATTCTGTCATTAATTACTCAACCTGTGTTTCCAAACCTGTAAGAAATTCATCCTCAGAACATTAATTAAGATATTTTTTATTGATTCAGAGAGCTCTCTGTTCATCCCGTGGAGGATCCTAACACGATCAAGTCTCAGAAACATAGTAAGGACGTTGTTAAAATAATCCATGTGACATCAGTGGTTCCATCGTAATTTTACGAAGCTACGAGAATACATTTCCTGCGCAATAACGATTATAAAAAATGACATGAGAACCTCACACACATAAACGACGTATGTATGCGAATATAACGTATCAACGCATATACGTTGTTTAGTTGTTGAGTGTAACAGAATTGGGTGGACTATCATCTGATTACTAAATGATGTGAATGACCAATCAGAACGACATATTCCAAAGAGCCCCGTGAAGAAAAAGATAAACAGACCACTTTAACAGACCGCCGTAAAATTGCATTCCAAGAACATTGCATGGTGCTTACTATCAAGTAACTTAATAAGACACTTTAAAATGTTTTAGTGTCATTGCTTTAGACTACAAATAGCGTCTTTAAAACCTTTGTCTGAAAGTGTTGTTTATGGTCAAATAAATGCTTTAATATTTTGTCATCTAGTAAATGACATTCATTTTAAGTGTTCAACTAGCCCGTACAGTACAGTAGGTCAATGACTGCTCTCTCTCACTCTCTCTCTCTGTTTTATGCACTGTATCATACAGTCACAGATAAACTACTGATTTAGGTTGTGTTATTATTAATCAGCTTCTTTTAGCATTTATCATATCTATCACACGTGATATAGCCTTATCTTTGATAGATGAAATCATGGCATGTTCATTTAAAAAGTGATCATGGCTGCATTTTTCGTACTTCATCTACACGTCTGAGAGGTAAAATCACTGTTGGCAGTGTTTGAACACTTAAGGGCACTTAAGGAAGAACATGTATGGCCGGCGTCCATTTTGTCTGAATGCCAGTGACATCCTAAGTGCACTTCTGGCATTACCCAACAATCACAGCTTCTCAGATTCGGACACCTTCCACCTTTCATTATCAAAATGAGATGGTAATATCTAGATTTATGTCCAGTACGTTAGACTATATTTGTGCAACGTATTATTTCAGTATAATATTAAAAATGTAATTTCTTCACTGACATTGATGTTTTAAAAACTTTTTACACGGAACATCCATTAAACTGAAATGTTCTCCATAGTCTTTTGATTAAAGAAACAATCTTTAGACCCGGATAAAAGGGTTCTTTACAGAACGATTCGCCGAAAGGTTCTTTTGAGAACCTAAAACAGCTGTTTCAATGGCATCGCTATGAATAACTCTTATTGGAAACTCTAGCAATATGTATATGCCATTATTTTTTATTGTATTGGTGTTCTCAGCTGTCGTGGTTTAATTGTGGATAAGTGTGTCAGGACCAAAGCACTCCTCTCGTGGTTACGGTTAAGACCTTTTTGACACATACCGCTGGAAAAAAGTGAGTCATTGGTCGGGTTCAATTTTCTGGCAGTGTGATTTTCCAAATTGTCTTTGACCCCGACTACAATCACCAAAAAAAAAGAAAATCTTGTTTCAAGCGCAAGAATGAAAGGATTTGGCCAGTGTGGGACATTTCTTAGCTTCATTTTCAGACCAACTTGGCATGTACGCCATGCTGTTGTTTATATATCCCATTCAGTCAAAGCACAGAGTTGTCAGCCCTAATCAGGCGTTTTATTGTTTTCTTTAATATTCAGCCACAGTTCACCGTTCTTTCCATATATTTACTTTAACAGGTGATCTCATCACAGAGAAGTGGTGAATGTGACATGATTGTTTTTAAAGGTGCAGTTTCTCACAATGCGTGCCTTGCCATCATAATAAACTATTAAAAGGCTGTAAAACACTGAACTTAGAGAAAGTCATATTTTACTTGTTGGTATTCTGAAAATGTTATATTATGTACCGTGCATATTACATACTGGATAAATTTGTTACACAAGTTCGAAGCTAAGCTTCTAGGCTTTTTCAATAGTATTGCAACTTGTAAGGTGACAGAATGACGGATGAGATGAAAGACAGTCAAAGTTTTTTTCAAACCTGTATGGACGTATCCAAACAATTCCCTTCATATCCCAAGATGCAACATGTTAGCGCCCTAGATTTGTCTAATCTCCGTCCAGTACTTGAAAACTGGAGTATGCGCACCTGGGCTAGGTGTGGGTAGCCCTCATTCAGCGATGCCACTGTTCATCTTTTGAGATGTGGACAGTGTGTTGTCTGACCCTCATAGACTAGCTGATCTGTAGTGTGCGTCTGATCCATTAGTGCACTATGCAGCACGGAGACTTATCTTCATCTCCTCTGTTTCATTTCTCTCCATTACAGTGCTATAATGTATATGTTTATAAACTAATATCTATAGTTTTACAAATAAAACTATAGATATTACTAGCCTATTTAGATCAGTCCTATATATAAATAGGCTAGTAATGTGTATAGTTGTATTCGCTTCTATTTTGAACAGACTGATAAACTGGTCTACATACAACGGTGAAGTAGCGCCCCCACGTGGAAGGAAAAAGTTTGGAAGGGCAACGTTTTGATTATGCATGCAAAATAAAAAGCTGTAGCAGTTTAATAAAAAAAAATATGGTCATTTATACAATGTAAAGGTTTTAAAATTCATTCATTCAGTCGTTTCCATTGTTCCATTGCCTTGTTGGCACTCATCCTCTCCCACAGCCTACTTTATTCTTGTTCTCTTTGCGTGGCATAATCTCCTTTTTAATGTCTGTGTGAATTGTATTCGATGCTATAGTATTAATGAATAATATTTATTCAGACTATCGCCGAACAGTTTCCTACAGCGTTTCCAGAGCACACGAGGTGTGAGTCACCGCTTTGCATATTACAATAATTCCAGGAAGTTTTTTTTAGGTCGACTGTTTCCTGCACCTACGCTACCTTGTTTACTGTACTCTTTGTCGCTGTCGACGTCGCTCGTCTGTTAAAAAGGTGTTCAAAAACGAGCATTCATTCGGCTTTAGTGAGCTTTGTGTATGTTAGAAGGCGAATCATGAAGTTCCTGTACCTGAGAGGTGCTGTGTTTTTCACCTTCATACCTGCGGCACTAAATCTCATGCTCATGGATGACGGGCGCTCTCTGAACTGTACACAAGAGGTAAGACAATACATAAAGACCATTAGACGCCATAATGTGTTAGATGTGTATGCATATATATGTTAAACGTGTTTATTTAGACATTGATCAGTGTCCCCTTTTTAGGAGGGGGGCACTATATTGAATGAAGGTTGTATTTTTTTCTGATCTATCTTTCTTTTTCTTTCTTTCTCTCCAGGAAATACGATGCACAGCAGAGTTCCGTAAGTCCTCCTTTCTTTTTCCTTTAGTATTGGTTTATGTTTATTATCGTCGGGTTACATTTTAACTAAGGTTTGATTATTTTCCCCTACAGATAACTGCATGTATAAAGAATGGCTGACTCCTTCAGATTTCACTCCTAGTGGACCAGATGATTTAACACTGCGTGTTGATGTAAGAAGAAATACGAAAGGCCATTTGGAACCGGTGATTGTGGCAGAATGGAAAGCAAGGGATGATGGTGGGTTACTGCATTTTCAGATAAGCCTCGTGAAAGTCCTTTTACCCGGACAGTTTCTGGGAAAAAAATCACTTTTGATGGACACTTTTAATTTATACCTATATTTCACTCTATTAAAAATTATAATGTTACTCATAATGAAGAAATCGCTTTGCTAAATGTGTGCACCAATACTAAAACAGTGCCATATTTAACATTTTCAAAAAGGAGTATTCGTTTAATTTTGTTTTTCAATAAGCATTTATCTTCCAGTTCGTACCAGGTTGTAATCATCAAAGTTAAATAATCTTTTTTTTCCTCAGGAAGCATAATTCACTTGAAAGGAACAGAGTTTAGTGTGTTAAAGTCATCCACCAATGAAAATCTGTGTGTTCATTACAAGTTCCTCGATGTTTTTAAGTCCATGAGAAATAAGGCAGACGAAAAGGCAAGACTGATTTGTTTATTTGTTGATTTATTTGCATTATTTTTGTTTTAACATATACTAATTTATGATCTATTTGAATTCTAGTGGTCTTTTTCTCTGGATAAAGTTGTGGTAGATCCAGGCAGCACATATGTAGTGACCGTCTCCAACCTTCCCAAATCAAATTTAAAACACACCAGTTACAATATCTCCAAAAAGGTTAATGTTCCAGGTAAGTGACGAATTCAATTCTCTGTTCAAATATTTCCACACAATAATTTATATTCAGAATGGTACCTCAGTTACGATCTGTAACCACAGGTTGTGACGATCCTTTGATGCGAACGAGCAGAATCTGTTTTGAAAGAGGTGAGCGCTTATTTACATCTGGTTTACCTCAAGATATCAGATAAATACATACCAAGAAACCCTGAGCGCTCAAGTTAAATATTAAAGTATGCATGCGCTTCAAATACTAAGAGATTCATTTGGTTTGATTTTTATCTTAGGGTATACATGGCAACCCAATATTACTGTAGGAAGGACCACAGGTGTGAATAGCGAGGATATTCTGTACGTTACATTCAATCCTGGAGAGAACATCGAAAAATACAATGTGTTTCTGAAGTGCTACAGCGTCGAGCAAATGAAGACACTTTATAATGTAAGACATTTTATCTGTTTGTGTATTTCAATATATCCAAATGAATAAGGCTGGAAAATATGACTCTGCACGTAAAAGAGTTTTCATCGTTTTTTTTGGCGTGTTTAGGAGAGCAAGCCATTACTAAATGTCACATATGACCTGGAGGACTGGCCACGGACATGCTGTCATTTTGATGTTCAGGTGTGTAGGCCTAAAGAAACACGTTACGCCGTGAAATGATATATTACATACGTACAAGCATTTCGCTTTTTTTCCTGTTTAGATCCAGCCATTTCTCTGGAAGTGTGGGAACGACTGTCGTCGAAAGAATCACAAGTTTAACATATGTGGTCCTGGTGTGTATGGAAACGTCTTCACCTTTTGAATCAGCGAGAAAATACGTTAAAAGCATTATGCAACTTTACTCATTTTGTTCATATGTAAATATATATAAAATATATTCCACAGTACCAACAAGCCCTCCTGAGACCAACTCAGCACTCTGGATCATTTCTGTTGGACTATGTCTCTTAATTTGTGCCATAGGTATTTGTGCAATTTATTTGCGCTGCAAGAAACAATCGCAAGGTAAGCAGTGACATTTAAGATGGGTATTTTTTTCTTTAATCGTGTTACACAACAGTGTCAGCGTCTTCCTGTGGTTAGCCACTCAGACGGTGCTAGGAATTAAATAATACGTCTAATACGCAGCAAAGAATCATTGTCTAGGAATATCCCTGCTTCTAATTTTTGACGTTACATTTCATTTCATTTGTAGAAAAGCCAAACAATGAAGTTACTCTAGAACAGCCATTTTCACCCGGTCCTCGATCTGTATTAATCATCTACTCCAGAGATCACCCCCTTTACACAGACATAGTCCTGAAGCTTTGCGCCTTCCTGCGGGCCAAATGTGGCATGGAAGTTGTGCTAGACCTACTTGACACGACTTGGCTCGGCACTATCGGCCGGCTACAGTGGCTTGAGGAAAAAAAGCGACAGATCGAGCAGTCGTCAAACAAGATTTTGGTCCTTTGCTCCCGAGGAGTGCAAGCCAAGTGGGGTGCGATGTGTGGAGAGCCTCGCATCCTCCTCCGGGAAGACGTACGCTCTCCGATCGGTGATATGCTGACTCTCGCCCTTCAGCTGATTACACCTGATATGCAGCGTCCGGCTTCCTACGGGAAGTATTTGGTGGCTTACTTTGACGACGTAAGCAGCGAAGGCGATGTGCCATCTATGTTTGACATTGCGGTAAAATATAAGCTGATGAAGCATTTCGAGGAGCTCTATTTCCGTATCCTCGATGTGGAGAAGTATCAGCAGGGAGTGAAGCACTGCATCGAGGGGATCGAAAAGGACGAGTACTTCAACTGCCCCTCGGGCGAAGCCTTGAGGAACGCAATCGAAGCATTCCAGTTGCACCAAATGAAGAATCCCGACTGGTTTGAGAAAGAGTGCGTGACCAGCGAGGAGGAAGTGAGAGGGGAAGCCGATCCACTTCTTAAGATACCCATGCAGCCGGTGTATGAGTTAACGCCCATGCTAAACATCGGACTCCCGATTCTTGTGAAGGAGGTCGACATCAATCAGGAGCCCCAGAGCGTCTGTGCAGTAATTCCCCAAATTCAAGAGAATCCTGAGGAGTCGTCCGTGGTGATTATCAATCCAAGAGTCCAGCCAGGGCACAGCGAAGTACTTTCCTATTATCCAGCAATAGAACACCCCTTGAATTACCCAGCGTGATTGGTATTGGGGCGCCAATGGACACGCAAATCTACCCCCGTCTCCTCGCTGAAGCAGGACCAGTGGAAACCACGCATCCTCCTTATGCGTTTCCAACTGGGGAACCGTCAGATAATTGTCAGACGGACAGCAGAAAGTGCTTTTTGATAGCACCTCCACCGTCAATGGAGGACAGCTTCCATCTATACCAGGAAATGGACATGTCCCGGCCAGTAGAGATGGAGGAAAGTGAAATGGAGGGTGCTTCTGAGACGAGACCATCACGAGGGTCCGATCAGGGATATGGTTCCAGGTATTCCACGGTGAGGGAGGACCTCAAGCTTCAGCAAGACCTTTCCTCTCTGGCCAAGTTACAAATGGACCTCTTTTTCAACAGCCCGATCTCTTCTGGTTTCTGCACCCAAACTATGGAGACCTGAGTCTCTTTTTTTCATTTGCAGTGTGCAGGATGTTCTTGAACAGTATGTGGTTGTTCATCACTCTTCAAACAACATTCAAACTATTTGAGTCAACAGGAACAGGAAACGGACTAGATGGATGAGTTCAATGATCAGCAGTTTTAAAGTGATTACGTGTTATGTATTTATCATAAATAATTAGACATAAACACAAGAGTGTGATCGGTTCACTTTTACTGTGGAGCAGAACAAGTACCTTGTTAAACAGCTTGATATAGAACAGCACATCACATGATTTTAAGCTTATGTTTAGCTACTGAACACAAGTCTAAGTAATTTGATTGGGCTTGCAATGTTACATTTGTATTGTTTTTTTCATATTAATTGCTCATATGAAATGTTTTGTTGTATTATATTGCACTATTTTTTTATTCAGTTTAACAGCTATATCCATATACCCAAGTTTGTATATATATATAATATTGTATAAGTAAATTTCAAAATTTATGAAGCAGCTTTCTTTGGTAATCTTCTGTTGTGTGCTTATTACTCTAATTTAGTTAAACAATCACTTTGCTTGCATCAAATTTCATTCAACTTTGGACCTTAAATTACTTTTTAACCAATTTAACCAGGATGCTTCCAGACCCTTGCAGCTGTTGCAGTGCAAATAATGTCTTATGTAAACATAACTTAACTTGCAAACTAAAGCCCTTGTAAGAAAATTCTCTGTAAAACATTTATGTGGATAAATCGAGAGAGGTGGGGTTGGAAGTCGCTTTCCTTATCAAAAAGGTTATGTACATACACTAAAACCTGTAGTTTAAAAAACATGCGTAGTATGCAGTGGTATATATTCGTCAGGTTAAATACTCCGCAATGAGGCACAAAAATCCCATAATGCACTTTCGGCCTGCATATTTAACACGTTTAGCTCACCCTGTACCCCAATCCTCAAAGCACAAGAGTAATAATATGTTAGAATAGGATGCACATTTGTTAGTAATTACATATTGGACTAGCATATATAATACTCTGTTTTAAAACTAAAAGTGAAAGGACAAGCTTGCTTCTCACAGTTAAAAGAAAAATTAATATTACTCACACTGATGTCACTCTAAACCCGGTATAACCTGTTATTTAGAAAAAACTGTTTTTGTGCTTACATTGAAGGTCAATGTCTTTCATTATATGCACAAAAACATTCTTTAAAATGTCTTTTTTTCGTCTTGGACATACAAAAGCAAGTCATTCGGGTTTAAAATGACACGAGGGTGCATAAATGATGCTAGAATTTACAATTTTAGATGAACTGTCCTTTTAAGGTGGACAACTGGAGCGAGAAATATGGTTATATTCGACGTGTTTCTTCCTGGTGTAAATCTCAGTGTAACTAATGAGCTTGGAAATACACATATTTAGATTCAAACATATTCACTGCCTGTAGATGAATGGATAGTTTCCTTTCGCAATCTGTCTATCGGCGCTGTAACAATATTCGTGCTTGATCAAAATGTCATTAATAGTGATAATCATACCTTATTCATTGGCATGAGTGATATATCGTCTGGAATTGAGCAGATAAACTGACTGATTTCAACCATGAGGTTGTGTAAAGAGAGGTAGCCTTGTACAAACCGATGATGGTAATATGGCCAGTTGGGACCAGCAATGGAGTTTGGTCATTAAAGATGGATTACAGTTATCCTCATAGATTCTATGCTTAGTAGCCTATAAAGTAGCCTATTATTACATTAAGGAACATTATGAATCCGTATCATACACAATTTTCCATTCCTAAGTACCATTGCCACTGACAAAGTATTTCAAATAGGAAAGGGCTACAACACATTCACAATTTGAAGTGTACACCAAGCCTAACAAGTCACAAGGCATATTTACACTTTTGACAAGTGCATTTAGGAACATCTCTTGACAAGGTGTCTGGAAACACTATAAACATGTGTCTACATTAGCCTACCGTCAGTTAAAGACATTTTTACATAGAAAATAAATTATACAACATTGCACTTATAACTTCTCCTCGGCTGAATAGTCCTCACACTGAATTAAAGTGCCTCACAAAACAAGTGCAAATCAAAGATTCTCGTATAGTCATATAAGCACTGGTTGACAGTCACATCCCGATACATTAAGTATATACTGCAGAGGTCACAGGTGGGAATGTTTTTCATTGGCACATTGAGTGGTTTGGTTGTAGCACCTGTTAAGAGTGGAGGAGAACGACAGGGCGTTCAGAAGGAGAGGTACTACAGGCACAAATGTAGGCCAGTATTTTGATTAGATTTGCCTAACATTGAATCACTTAACATCAAGTGCGTAATGCAATATCAGCTACTTTGGGCACGTCTGACACAAATGATATTTTGGATTTAGGCCAACAGCTAATAAACCTCGTTTTTCGAAACAGAACTCACTTATTGTTAGGAGGTTATGTAGTTGTTTTATCAATTTGCTAAATGAACAACCCTTTGCAAACAAGTCTGACAATTAGCAGCCGCTCAGTAAATCACATATACACATTATTTCGTGGAGTTCACCGGTTATATTATGCACACCTGTGAAAATCTAATTGATAACTAATTTTGCACACTGCATTTCTGTCGGTATTTTTCGCCTCAGTTAGCAAACATTTAAGACGTTGTAAAGAAAATGCTTCTTATCTACACAGGCTTCTAAAATACACTCTTAAAAGTAAAGGTGCTTCCCTTTTCTTGTCTAAAGGGTTCCATAAAGAACCATTATCATCTGAAAGGTTCTTTGTGGCTTACGAAGGTTCTTCAGATTTAAAAAAAAAAAAAAAAAAGCTAAGAAAGAGACGGTTCTTTGATCTTTGTGGAACCAAACGTGGCTCTTCTGTCGATTTGAACGCTCCTCACAATTCGTGCTTTTAACAAAGTATGGTCACAATACATTTTATCAATCGGTTTGTGTTCTGATTAAAAGGAAAGGAATGTTAGCACCTGTAGTACCTCCCCTCAAAAGGGCTGATGCACACTGTGTAGTAGCCTGCGTGGCCTCCGGTCAACGCTAGTTCCTAACGAGCGTCTACGACTGAGTATTGACAGCCAGCGTGTTCACGTAGCCGTGAGGACACATGTCGTTTTCGGAAACGCAGTGGGAGAACTGGGATGGGTTTCCCCCGCGTCCACGTGCGAACCTCCGGACACCTCTTAAGGACATGCACTGTTCAACCAGCTCCAGGCACTTACACCCCAAGAAGAAGATGTTCTTGAACATGAAAACCGATATGGGCGTTTTGTAAACAAAGACGAGGAAACATCTGACCACCAAGAGCGGCGCGTTGAGCAGCACGCCGGTGAAGAACCTCGCCCATATCCAGCGACAGTTCATCTCCGAGGCCGTCAGCTCGTAAAGCCAAACAACCGGGACGCCCAGTGCGACGAAATACGCGGATATAACCGTGTACCTAAGGTATATGTTGGGGATTTCGTTTTTAAGGAGCAGTTCCACCAGCGTGAAGCTGTCCAGGACGTCTAAGCAGGTGCTCATGAAGCATCCTTGGGAGTGAAAGCGCGTGGCGCCGTTGGGATCTTCAATGATGGAGTTGATGAGGCAGTAAAGCAAAGGCGCGCACAGCAGCATGGTTATTTTAAACCCCGTGACGCCAAATGGCACCTTCAGGGCGATCAGATCCAGGATGGACGTTTCCAGAACGAGCACCACTTTCGGGGTGGACGCGATCACGTAGATGAGCCACGCCAGGTACGCGAAGGTGAACTCCCCGAGGTTGCATCCGAAGATGGAGCCCTTCTGGTGGAAACCGCAAGCCCGTTCCCGCTTACTCCTGGCGTTTTTCATGAAGAAGATCGCCCATCCCGATATGACCACCAGATCCGTGGCTATCCACGAGCACCAGTAGAGATCCGTGAAGATGATGAGGTAGAAATCCAGCATGCCTCCTTGGAGAACGAGCACGAGGAAACACAGGATCTTGTAGAACAGGTTCTTATTAGACCTCTGCACGAACAGAGGGGTGGACTGCATGAATTCGCCCGATGTCATGGTGTAAGACTGAGGCTGAGCTGTGGCTGAGGAGGAGACCAGGGGCTGGGAGCTGCCCTCCTCGAGGTTGGCACTGCCGCTGGTGGTCTGCGTGTCTCTCCTGGACGCGACGCTCCGGATGAACAGCAGCTGTCCGTTTTCTGGTGCTGAGGAGACGGGTGAGTCGGGCTGGGAGATGTCTTTTATGATTTCAGCAGTCATTGTATTCATGCCTTCTCCTCCCGACTTGTTTTGGCTCTGCTGGTGTAATGATAGCCGCTCAAGGGGGCAGAGGAGGAAATCCTGTTATGGAATTGCGGTGGAATGGAACGCGCGCTTACCGTTCCCTCCAAAAAAATGAAACAATAATAACATAAATAATGGAATAGGCGACGATTAAATCTACGAATCCGATATTCACTAAACATGAATAATGTTGCAAACATTTCATATCCCCGTTTAAAATTATATTATAGCGCTGCGGTTAACGTAGTCGCGTTTTTTGTAAATAAGCACTGTCTTTAGTTTTTCTAATATTAGGCCTACTAAATAAATGGGTCGTGGCATTATTGATTGCATTGTGTTATTTCATTTAGCAGCCTATACATGACATTATATATATATATATATATATATATATATATATATATATATATATATATATATATATATGATAATAATAAAAGAAGCAAACATTAAAAAGTTATTAGTCGACTCATTTAATTAAATTAATAAAGAAAGAATGAAATGGGACCGCTGAATTACCTTACATAATATATATACATTTAATGAAGAGTTTATTTGCAAAAACATACAACTAAATCGTGTTTTTGATTGTCTTTATTGTTTAATGATGTTGCTTTATTATAGCTTTTTCGTTAGTTTTATAGTAAACTTTTTATAAAGAGCACAATGATAAAATGTGTCTTTTGAGTATATTATACTTAATAAGATATATATATATATATATATATATATATATATATATATATATATATATATATATATAGTATAAATCCTGCAAAACATAGATTTTCTATTGTATACAAGGATGCTTTGTGTTTCTGGGAAGATAGTTTAGATAAATAATATATAAATGTATACCAATAAAACCATAAAAATGCAAAACAAGTGCTTCGAAGGCTTCACCAAAGCTGTGCTTTTATAGACAATAACATTTGTCTTGAAGATGATGTGCATTCAAGCATAATCACTCAAAGAAGCCTGATGTAGGACAACAGAGGCCTAGTACGAACTAATGAGTATCATTATTTATCCGACTTTGAGCAATATTTCATTGCAAAAGTGCTGCAGTTTGTTGCAGGTATAACTTTAACAATACCACAATAACTATAGCCAAAAAGAATAAGAATTTTTATCCGAAAAGGCCATGCGATAACAGATAAATACCATAACAGACTATTCTCCATTTCACACAGAACTAGAGACAAATAAAATGACTACTTTACCTCCGAACCTCTAAGGCCAAATATTACAAAGCAACCAGTACCATTTACATAAAACCCACAGACATGTAATAATTTGATAATAAACTTTAATTTCAAGTTACATTGGATGGTTCTGAACCATAGAAAACAAGCACATTTCTGTATAAACATATGCATATCAACCAAGTTCGACAAGAACCGAATAACAATTGGGTGTTTGTGGTTTGACTACTGCCAGCTGAGCTTAATATGCAATATTCACTGAAGCAAAACAGATTTACAATTAATAGACAGTTAAACTGATGAACATTCAGCTTCATATTTGAATGCATTTAAGTCGGCTTTTGGGAGTCCAGATTCACAAATTATCGGCGCACTCAGTTCGTAGGGACTTCCCATGGGATACCACAGCTACACAGGTACAGCTAAACGGGTACAAAAAAAAAAAAAAAAACAACTCGGAGGTTAATTTAATCGTGAGGAACAAAACATTTAGGGATAAAGGTTACACGGGTTGTCCATGTGAACGTTGACGAGTGCATTTGTGACATCCAGGAAGCTCCCCGCCATCACCACCACCTCCCACCCAGTCAGAATCAGTGCATGAGAAGAGGGATATTTCAAAAATATCAGAAGCATTAACAGCCACCAGTTAGTGAAGTCATACACAGTTGCTGTATCCTCACAGTCAATAATAAACATGTCAAACCCACTCCTGAGATAAACTCGGCCAGGTTTGTTAGCTATATCTTTCCAATTTCTTATATAACTTAGTGTCCTTTCTTGCAATTTTTTAAATTACTTTTGTTTTTGCTCTTTATACTTATTCTAGTACATTAACCAGACATGGACAGACTCACAGAATGGAGAAGGCGTTCTAGAAAATATTTTTTTTAGCACAAGAGCTATTTTAATGTCTTTTGACGTGTGTTTTATATTCATTTATTGAATCTGAAATGAATTAATTGTTTTAATGGCCTGCTGAAAGGCACTGCCACAACACAGGGGAAAAAAGACGCTACTGCCCATCAGTCACACAAGACAGTTCTGTCTAGTTTCTAACAGGGATAGAAATAGAGTAAATAGGGACGAGGGTTAGTCTAGGAGGGAGTTAGCGAAGGACGGAAGGAGGCCTGCTATAGGTACAGTTCGTAGTAATCGTCCAGCTCTTCGTGGAACAAGTCCCACTCATCTTCGGAGTCGGTAACATCATCGTCGGTTCCGGCGGCCAGAAGCATGAGGAGCATCTCGCTGAGCTCGAACGTCACCATCTCATCTTCATTGTCGAAGGAGTCACTGTTCTCCCGCTCGTCGAAAAGATCCCAGAGTGGCGTCCGTCTGGAGTTCTGTAACACAGATTCCATTAATGGCTCGATCGAGTGCCAATGATCGAAGTCGTTGCACATCATTAAGTGAATACGATATGCTTTCATGCAGCTGAATTTTCAGTTTGGCACCGACGTTGGGAGAAAATAGCCATAAGGCTTGGGCAGAAGCTTTACCCGGGTTCTTCCGTTGGAACCGGTCTGTCTCCTCTGGGGTTGAGGCTCTTCCAGACGCCCGTCAGGAAAGGCATGCTTGTAAAAGCAGTTGGCTCCAAACGGACAGGTTCCACGGCCTTCATCAAAATATCGGCAGGGTTTACTCCTGGGTATGAAGATGGGACAAAACTGATTAGCTGAACAAACGGTTAAAAAAATAAATATCAAAAATGAAATTTCTGTCATGAACTATTCACAGAATCCCAGAAATTGTTGTATTCTTGTAGATTAATAAGGTCTAATATGGACTATTTTAAAGCCCTTACTAACTTTCTGGGCCTTGAACATGTCGTTTGCATTGTTGTCTACACAGGGTCAGAAAGCTCTCAGATTTCATCAAAAATATCTTCATTTCAGAAGATGAACGAAGGTCTTATGAGGGTAAGCACTTAATAACAGAATTTAAATTTTTTGGTGAACTATAAATTAAAAAATTAAGTCTGTCCTTCATATTAACACAGAAGGACTACAACACCAGAAAATCGAAAATGGCTTGTAAATGCCATTCAACGGCACTGAAGCAAACAAAATTTGTTTGCATTCATCACGACCAAATGTCAAATTCGATACAAAGATTATTGCCGTTACATCCAATATGAGAGCCACAGTACCGCTGCATATTTTGTAATTTTGGCCCAGTACCCTTTACTTTCATTACATGGACAACAGTTGCCAGAATACTCTTCAGAAAGTCATCTTTTGTCTTCCACAGAAAACATACAACATTCGGGTGAGTAAATGACCAAATTTAATTATTTCTTAATTAATACTGTTACTTTCATTAAATTCAGTAAAAATTCTCAGTTGTGTACCCCATGCCATCCTTGTACTTCTGAATGAGCTGCTGCTTCTCCTCCTTGTCCTCCACCCAGTATTCGCTTGGTATGACAAAGTTCGATGTGATTCGACACTCTGGGCAAGACCTGATTATGAACATGAAATTAATTTGTCACTAAAATTTATGATTCTCATTTTTAAAAGGACAATTATAACCAGAGATAATAATCCTACGGTAATGATCGCGGTAATTGAAATGATTAAAGATCATCTGCTATTCAACTTAATGCATGTTTGATTATCTTAAGGACAGTCTTACTTTATGATCTTGCTCTCGAACTGCTTGGCCTTCCGCCATTTCCTGATGCACTTGAGGCAGTAACAGTGGCTGCAGTTGGAGAGGATGCCGAAACGGCGTTCGCTGGGGTTGGTTTTCTCGAACACCACCTCCATGCACACTCCACACATCATGTCTTTACTACGCTGGATGGCAAAAGAAATTTCCATGTCCTTCTCGTGAGCCTCAATGCAGGCCTGGCGTAAAAAACCAAAATAAAACAAAGAGATTTTAACTCTGAATCGTCTGAGAACAGGATGTGAACTTTATACCCACCCTGATGTGCTGCGAGCGCTGAGAGGTGTCGGAAGGGTGGAGAACCTGTAGGCCGCACATGTCACAAACGTCGCCGTGGAGGTAGGCGCAGTTGAGGCCATAGCGACATTCGCCAACGGCGGCGTACGGGCAAAGCTGTTTCTTCATTTCTTTGTTAGCTAGTTCTTTCTCATACTCTTCTTCGATGAGAGGTCCAGGCCCCTCGAGCGGCACTGGATCAGCTGTAGAGGGAAACCAAAGAGGCATGATTTTAAAAGGAATGGTTCACCCAGAAATAAAAAATTCGGTCATTTAATTCTGTCTAGGAAGAATTGTTATTCTCCTACTTTTTACCGTTTAGTGCTTTTGATTATTGTTAAAAGCGCTATATAAATAAAAGTGATTGATTGATTGATTGATTGATTGATTGAAGGAAGAGAAGCAATCTTTAAAGTTGTTATTTTTGTATGTAGTTCTGTTGCGGTCTATGGAGGGTCAGAAAGCTCTCGGATTTCATCAATACCTTAATTTGTTTGGAACGACATGAAGGTAAGTAATTGATGGCTGAATTTTTTTGGGGGTGAACTAGATCTTAAAAATGACAATTCTGTCTGATACATGTTAAAAACTAATGACTCCACAGCTGTATGTGTTCCTGTGGCCTGTAAATGCTATTTAACACCACTGAAGCCAGCAAAATTGTTGTCTTAACATTTAGAGTTCCTGGCATGGGGATAGAAAATCATCTACATTAGAGTGGTATAGGCTGAAGAATACCAATCTTTATGCTTACAATCTAGAGACAGCACAAGTGACAGAAATTTGTATCTATTTTTTTTATTCAGTCCTTCAGATTCTGAGACGTAAATGAACTGAAAGAAATGAAGAAATAAAGAAACCGCAAGATTTATTGACGTATTTGGTGGTTTCATAATGTGGTCTACCACAGTAAACGCTGGAAGAAAAGCACCTGCTTTCCTGAACGTAGGAGTTTTGGCTGCCACCCAAAGACTAGGAAAGAAACAGCACTGTTCCTTCAGCTCTTTGCTGATGAAGTCACCCTTTAAGATAAATGTAAGTGGGTCTTGGCTAACAAGAACAAGAGAGCGCACTGGTAGAGCACAGCTTGAGCTGTGCTGCGTGTGCAGGGTCAGTCCAAGTTTAGCGAGGAAGCTGATTATTTATGCATTATAAAATAGCTCTTTCCGATCATATGTGCTACATTTGAAGTAGTCATAAAATGGTTAATAAATGAACACCTTTAGCCAAACATTCTAGAAGAATGTGCCGAGTTGCTATGTTGCTTGGCAACTGTAAAAAAAACCTACAGTTAATGACCTACATTATGACACAGCATTGTTATTTTTTTTTTTTTTTTTATTAACAGTATTTACTTACATTTCAAATTGTAACATTTTCAGCTGTCATTATAAAAGCTAAATTTATTTAGATTTCTTATATTTAGCTTTTATTTTTATTTCAGTTTTTTATTCATTTTAACTTTCCCCATCTAAATTTTATAGTTAAAATCATTTTCTTTAATTGAAAAACTAGTAGGTTTTCATTCACAATAACAAACATTACTACACAGAAGAATTTCTGTTTATGACTGCAATTTTTTATTGAACGGTGGCATTTCTAGGTTTAGGTTTAGCGATGGATTCACATTGTGTGTCGGCACAGCATTCCTTGATGTTCATCCCAAGGTCATGGTATCGATACCCAAGGAATGCACATGCTGATAAAATGTGCAACTTCGGTGTAAAATTAGTTGGCAAATGCACATGTGTAACTGCAACAACCTTTCCATGTAACGCTGCAATAAGATCCAGTTAGATAGCATATGTTAAAGCTACAGTCTATTACTCTTTAGGAGTTAATAAACAGAACTGCACACATCTAGCATAAGAATATAGCAGCCGGGAATACTTCTCTGTTTAGGTCTATAACGGAGCTACTCCGGAGCGGTACCTACCTGAGCCAGTCTAAAAAGTCTTATTATAGGTGTACAGTGGTCTGCTTGGGAATTAGAGTAAGAGACTCCAGATACATTTTGTCTAATTTATTTTCCAAGAAGTGAAAATGAGTTCCTTTGGTTCTTTCATGAACCAATTAAGAAGCATGCCACACAAAAAACAACAACAACCACTACAACAGTTACAGCATTATTATGACAAACCAAAGCATTGGTCAAGCCTAATTGTAGAAGAGTCTTCATATTGAAAACCAAATGCTTGGCTTATCACTGTGTTTTCACAGATTGTCTTGGCAGTGACAACTGAACACGTTTCCCAGCTACACTCACCCCTCCCACAGTAGGGCTGCCCTGGCACGAACTCGGCAGCATTGACCCAGTCCACTGCCCCCGAGCCTTGGGGCTTCTCCTGGGCATCGGTCGTACCACCTGGCCCATCAGACACGGGATCAGGAGTGCCAGCAAGGGGAGCAGCGGTCAGCGGCACCGGCGGCTTAGAACTAGGGACTTCGTCTTGCTTGGCAGGTTTAGTATGTTCATACCTGAGGCACAATGCAAATTTAATGAAAATACAATAAAAAGTGGACTGATACAGAAGGTAAGCCACGCAATGAAAATGCACCCCTAGGCCTACATAGTTTATCTCTGAAGCTTCTAAATGAAAAACTTCTCTGTGGTAGTTATGAATTGTAATTGCATTTTTGCTGGTATAAATACACAGAAACAACATATTTAAGTGAGTGTCGGCTGTTATTAAAACAATGTGCTTAGAGAAACTATTTTAGACACGCTTTAGCACCTTATAATCATTAAGCGGCTGGGTGTTTTGCTGTCTTAGGTGTCAGAGCGTTTCCCACTGGTGGTATTTTTTTCTCAAGCTGATACAGTCAAACTTGAAGATTTGTGTGTGGTTACCATGGTGAGTACATGTCTTGTTCACACTCATAATGCAGCAGTTAGCCTCTTTTAGAAGTGATTCATTTAAATACGTAGCGTCTCCGAGTGGGTTTGATGGTGCAAACTGTCAGCATCCTTCATCATGCTAATGAATGAACAACTGCTAAACATTTCAAGGCTAGAAACAATAGAAAAAAAAATATTTTAGGCAAACTAGTCAACTTTACTGTGCAAGAAAAACTCTTAAATGTAGTGTTGGGTTGCTTGCATATGAGAAAATGTTTTGGACAGCATAATTAAAGCTAGTTTCCATATGCAATTATTAAGACAATAACCAATCCATTTGAACTCCTTGAGGATGATGATAGGATTTTAATTTGCCAATAATGTAATTACGAGGTTTTCATTGAGAAGTATGATTCACCAATGTTTTTTTTTTTTAATAATTTCTTTACAGTGTTCATGGTACAGCGTGGCAATAATGATCTGCTCGTTATTCATTAGCAATGATTAATATAAAATTGCATGTACATGCTGTGTATTTACTTAGTACAACTAAACTACTTGCACTTAACCAACTTGTATTCAAGCATTTGAAGTGTTTGTGTCTAACCCTTCTGTGGCTTTTTTCATGGCACGAAATATTATGACTGAATTATATCACGCATTTTATGACATTTTATCAGTATGCATGCGTTATGTTCCCTGGAAATCAAACATATGACCTTGCCGTTTCATTTCTAGCTATTTTTACTTTAATTTGAGCTGCAGATACAAGTCATTTTATTACGTAATATCAAATAAATAATAATTGAATGTAAATTAGTGCTGTCAAATGATCAATTGCATCCAAGTACGTTTTTTTTTTTTTTTTTTTTTTTTTTTTTTTTTTAAATCGGACATTTTCTTTTATTACATTTTAAAATTAGACAATAATACATTAAAACAATGATTTAAATTTAAAGATAACCTTAAAACAACTACAGTTTCTCAAAAAAATATTACAAGAAACCACATTACAATGAATAAATATATACGACATGCACTCATAGCATCCTATAGTTTATGATAGCTAACAAGCCTGATGACATTGTCGTTTAGCATCTGACCTTTTATATTTCTCTTTATTCCCCATCAAAACATGCCTCAGTGCTTTCCTGAAGTATCCAGAGACCCCTCCATCCTCAAACCTCTTGGGTCATTTAGCCTTATTCTAGTCCAATGCGCGTTTGCGTGCATCTGTCGGCCTATAGGTGGGAGGGGGGGGCTCGCATAAATAAATGACACAGCGGTGGAGCACAAGTGGCTACCGCAGAATGGCGGAATGAACCGAATGAACCTGGCGGCGGTAGCAACAGCAGCAGAAGGAGACAGAGAGAGAGAGAGGGATGCATGTTAACACACTGGGGTTATGTAATTGTCATGCAGGCTGCAGTGTGCTGCTCTATTTGGCCCCCAGATTGGTGGGGGTGGAGGTGGAGGTGGGGGGGCACACGGAAGGAGACAGAGATAGACACAAAGCAGCAAAGAAGAATCCATCCATAATGAAGCATGCACCGAGGCCCTTTCTACACGCACTTAATGAAAGCTCACCCCCCATCTCGCAAAACACACAGGAACAATAATGCGGTAAACCCCACATGGGGACAAAAGCATCACTGCACCTCCTATACATCTGACAAAGCAACTCTGTCAGACATCAATCTAGCCTCCAGACATCAGATATTTAAGCTCAAGACCCTGTAACGGCAGGAAACAGAGCAAGAGGGAGCTCTCGGTCAGATGTAATGCTGTCATAGAACAGCCTCGGCAAACAAAGACATTCCCATACTGCCGAGCTGGGGGCAGCAGTTACTATGGGGATACACTTGACCGCAGACAGATATGAGACAAACATTGTCTACACTGTCTGGCTCGCAGGCTAATTTTTTACTCAATGCATTTGACTGCAGTGGCTAGAGGTGGTGTATAGAGGTGGTGTTTGTAGGCCATTTCTGAGGGCATCTAAACACCTACAAATAAGAAATGGGCCACAAACAGACCGTTTGCGTGCGTCGCAGTAGTTTTGGCATTAATATGTCTATAGACAACGAAGCCAGTTTGGGGGCCATTTCTTCTTGAGCGCACCTTAGTGTCCTCTGGTGCAAAAACCCGACCTATAACAGCTCTTAAAGCGACGGTTCAGGCCAAATTGAAAATTCTCGCCACTCCAAACCTGCATGACCTCATTTTTTTTTTACATTTCAATAAAGTCCGTGCAACGGCAGCCAGCGAAATATCTTATTTTGCGCACAGCTTCGAGGAATCCAAAAACGATGACAGAACATTCAGTGAACTATCCCTTTAAGAAAGCGCCAAACTCAACAACTTGTTTACAGAAAATTCTGCGTCTCGGATATCACGGGTACATAATGAAGCAACACACACAACACTTCTCAGAAGCCTTGCTTACCGCTACTACATTTAAACACACTCACGTGTTACGGCCCCAAACACGGAAATGCAGATTACATTACATTTGATGTTATGTAATATCTACACAGATCTAATCAAGGGGGCCAGCGGTTGTTTTGAAGCACGCTTTTTGTCTGCGTCTCTTACCTGCAACGGTCCCCAAAAGCACAGCATCCCTTTTGAAAGAACTTGCAGATCATGGTTGGCTTGCAGCTGCTGAGGTCGTGTAAATATCGACAGTTGTCGCCCTCTTTGCAAAGCCCGTGCATGAAATACCTGCGAATGAAAATGTGTTTTGATCTTGATATAACAACACTCAGAGACATCTATGCTTTATGACATCCTAATATAAAAAGATCACTATCCGTCTCATACAAATAAGCACCAGAGCTTATGATTCATAATGCACTGCCTACATCGTTTACTGCATAAACAGCTTGACCCAAATAACCCTTCACATGTGCGCATGTTACATTTGACAACAGTGCTAATGTAAATATCACATGTTCTCAAAATGTTATACTATCAAGTATGTGGGCAACGTTAAATAAA